>NW_007251042.1:858535-864146 GCF_000164805.1 Carlito syrichta
CCTCGCTGCCCAGGCGGGTCTCGAACCCGCGGGCTCAGGCAATCCACTCACCTCAGCCTCCCAAAGGCGCGGGATTACAGGCTGAGCCACCGAGCCCAGCTCTCTCTCCTTTCTTAATGGAATCCCAACTACATGTATGTTAGACCATTTTATGTTGTCCCACAATGTTTGGGTGCTCTGTTCTGTCCTACCCTTCTTTTCTCTCTTTAAGTGTATCTAGATGACTTCTATGTCTCTCTCTCCCAGTTCCCTGATGCTTCAAGTTCACATCTGTTATGTCTAATTTGCTGAGAAGCTCATTTTAGGTTCCTATTTGAGTAACTGTCTAGTTTTCTAGGTTTGGTGGAGGTTCTGCCTGTTTTGCCAGATGAGACTTATCCCTGAACCCAGCCTGGGTGGTACAGGCCCTGCTTCCCAGGGGGGGATTTCTTCATGCCAACCTGCCTTCCTGAACTCCCAGTGACTGCCTACCTAGTACCTCTCTGCCCCAGGGTGGGTCTGACGTGTGGCCTTAAAGTTGCTGGTAATGTAGCTGGGGGAGATGAGATATGTTCTCAAACCCCACAGCCGGGCATAGAGTGAGACACAAGTACCATTGGAACACAGAGCGATGTGGAAGCCCAGAGGAGGAAGATGTGCTAATGCAGAAGAAGAGACAAAAGTAGAGACTGGAAAAACACTGTCATAGCCCTAGTCGAACATGATGAAGTTCTGAACTAGAGCAATACACGGGACAAGGTTAACACCCACTAATGATCAAGAATCATTGCATTTTGCCCTGCTGACTCCTCATCAATTCTTACCCCGATGGCTTATTTACCCGATGGTTACAGTGTCCAGTGGGAATATTATGAGGGCTCGATCCCGCGTGCTCCAAGGAACCCTCAGGCCAAGTGGAGTCTCTCCTGATCTTCTCCCATCATTCCAGTGATTGGTTTCCTTCCACTCCTCCCCACTATGGCTTTCTTGGGGGTGACTCAGATGTATTCCGGCTCTCACTTTCTGACACTTTGTCCAGACAGCTTTTTCTGGTTCTGAATAGCCGAAGAACCACGTCACCTATTTCATTTCTCATTTCTCCCACCTGTCCTTGGCCTTTCTGTTATTGTTCAAGACACAGCAGCTCGGCAGTTACGCAGACTCTCCCAGTGCCTCAATCAGCCACTGACAGAGCCAGCATTACACAGAGGGTGGAAGGCGACAACTGGTGATGGGGCAGAATTTCAAAGGTGTCAGATGCCTCAACTCTCTTACCATCTGATATACAATGCCCGAAAACACACAATTAGTGTCTCTTTTCTTTAGCTTACTAATTCTCAACTTATGTTGATGAATTGTACATGACGTATTCTCTCTATATCTTATATCTATAATATATTTGGATATTTTTATGTATAGCATATTTAGATTTATATATATGCTAAATCAAATATAGAAAAAGGATAATATATCTATATTTATACCTATCTATATATGGATGTGTGTGTATGCATATACACACACATACATAAATAGATACACACACAATATGCAAATAGACTAAGGCTTAGTGTAGACATTGAGATGTGGGAAAGATTTTCTTTAAAGCATGGAAGAAGCCCTCAAAATTGAGTAAAATCTATATATTTTTTCCTGTTAATTGAGAAAATACGGCTCCTTTTCTCCTCCTCCTCTTCCTTCTCCTTTAAATGTAAGACTATTCAGACTCCTAGCATGCAAAGTCCCCGGGGACAGATCACATTTTTAAGCTGCTATCAGTCACTACACTTTGATGTGACTGGGTCTGCTCAGAAGCACAGATATCCATGGGGGCGGGGTGGGGGAGGAGAATGAGGAGGGGGCCGTGTCCAAGGGGAAACGAGGTATGGGAAAGGCCACACTATGTGGAGGATTGAGACACCAAAGACAAACCCTTTCACAATATCACTCAGGCTTATCTCCACCCTTTGACTCTCTGGTTTTAGTGTGCATAAAAATATTGCCAGGTATTTGGCTTTTCCCATTCAAACCTTGCAACAACCTTATTAGATGGGTATTATTAATCCCATTTTATAGTTGAGAAAACTGGCTTGGAGTGGTGAGTTTCAAATCCATTTCTATCTCCAGCTCGGATGTCTTCTTTGAACATCAAACTCATATAAGAACATCCTCAGCTGGGCGCGGTGGCTCAAGTCTGTAACCCCAGCACTTTGGGAGACTGAGGCGAGAGGGTTGCCTGAGCCCAGGGGTTTGATACCAGCCTGGGCCACATGGTGCGACCTTGTCTCTACAATAAATCAAAAAATTAGCTGGGCGTGGTAGCGCGTGCCTGTAGTTCTGGCTGCTTGGAAGGCTGAGGGGGAAGGATCTCCTGAGCCCAACAGATCGAGGCTGTGGTGGCTGTGAGCATGCCACTGCACTCCAGCCTGGGTGACAGAGTGAGACTCTAACTAAAAAAAAAAAAAAAAAATGAACATACTCGTCACTTTTCCTGAATGTCTGGCAATGCCTCACATTCTTACCACATCCGAAATCAGAACCCTCGAGCTCTTGCACCTATCTCCCAAATGTACTTTTCCCTTGGCCCTCCCCATCTGCTACCCACTGAACTGTCTCCCAAACATGTATGTTGAAGTTCTAACCCCCGAAGTGATGGCATTTGGAGAAGGGGGCCATTGGAGGCGATTAGGTCAGAAGGGTGGGGCCCTCGCGATGGGATTAGTATAAAAAGAGACTCCAGAGATTCACTGTCTCTCTCCACCATGGAAGGGCACAGTTCCCTTCTTCAAATGAGGAAGGGAACCTTCACCAGGAACAGAATCTGCTGGCACCTTGACATTACACTTCCAGCTTCCAGAACTGTGAAAAAATAAATGTCTGCTGTTTAAGCCACCCAGTCTATGGTATTTTGATATGGCAGCCCAAGCTGACTAAGATACCATCTCAGAAAATGATAATTTTAGTTGGGTGCTGTGGTTCATGCCTGTCATTCCAGCACTTTGGGAGGCTGAGGCAGGAGGATTGCTTGAGTCCAGGAGTTTGAGACCTGCCTGGGCAACATAGTGAGATCTCACTGACTAAATAAATTAGTCAGTGTGGTGGCATGCACCTGTTGTCCTAGCTACTTGGAAGGCTGAGGTGAGAGAATGGTTTGAGCCCAGGATTTCAAGGCTGTGGTGAACCATGATCGTGCCACTGCACTGCAGCCTGGGCAACAGAGTGAGACTTGGTCAGAAACAAAAGTGAAATTCTATCCTCCCACTCGTCAATGCTCAATCTAATCCATAGGCTCTAAGCTCTGGCTTATGGTAAGTTTTGAAAGATAATAATAGATGCTCACGCATGAGGGAACTGCCACCTCATGCCCTGCCCTCTCAGGTGAAAGCTAGAGGTGTTCCCTTGGGTGTCTTTTAGTTTCTCTTTACCTCCTTTTCTTTCTTTGAAGTCAGTTCTTGAGGATGTTGAGTAGATGAGATACTACTACTCATAAGAGAAGGCCAGGTGCGGTAGCTCAGCCCGTAATCCCAGCACTTTAGGAAGCTGAGGCGAGAGGATTGCCTGAGCCCCGGGGGTTCAAGACCAGCCTGGGCAACTTGGTGAGACTGCGTCTCTACAATAAATCACACACAAAAAACTAGCTGGACGTGGTGGCGTGCGTCTATAGTTCCAGCTACTTGGAAGGCTGAGGTGGAAGGATGGCCTAAGCCCAGCAGATCGAGGCTGTGGTGGCTGTGAGCATGCCACTGCATTCCAGCCTGGGCAGCAAGAGTGAGACTCCAACTCAAAAGAGAGAGAGAGAGAGAAAGAGAGAGAGAGAGAGAATGTGTGGCTGAGACCCAGGTTGAAGGGCAGGGTAGGCTGGAGAGCTCTGTGAGCTAATAAAGGGGTGAATTTTGAGGGGCTGAGCCCTGAGGGGTCTCCCCTACTACCCAGAAAAGAAGAGTTCAGCTAGGTCTGACAAGGAAAATGAGCCCGTGTTTCTTTGCTAGTCCCCGCTGAAGGTGCTTCTGAGAAGTGTGGCTTGGTTAAGACCACTGTCCTAGCAGGCAGTGTAGCATGGTGGTTCATTCACAGCCTCTGAAGCTCACAAGCTATGGCCTGGGCAAGCATCTGCTTCTCCATTTGGAAAATGGGAATAATAATAGTACCTGCTTATAGCGTTGTTGGGAAGATCAAAGGATGATGATACACAGAGAACCCAGGACAGCGTCTGACACATAGAGTAACTTCCTAGTTCCATTCTCTGGAGGTGGACCCACCAGCCTAAGCAGGCTACACACAGACCTGGGCCTATCACTGCCCCTTCCCCGGCCCAAAGCCCTCTGGGCAAGTGCCACCTCCTCTCTGGGGAACCTTGGCCAATGGAAGGGCAGAGAAAGTGGCTCTCGTTTCTCTGTCTGAGGGCCTCCAACAGCTTACATGAGGGAGCTGGGCCTTCAAAATCATTATAATGAAAAATCCAAGCATGACAAGAAGACTGCTTTTTCAGGGGGTGAAAAAGGTGTGTTTGTTAGCCTTCTATTCTGGGGGGCTCTTGGGCACACTCCATTTCTTAAGCTTAAGCTCCTTTTTTTAGAAGTTGTTTTTATTTATTTTTACTTTTTAAAATTAAATTATATTTCTTAATATCATTATTCATCATTATTGCCATTGTTATTTGTAGAGACAAGGGTCTTGCTCTTTCTCCCAGGCTGCAGTGCGGTCATAGCTTCATGATCATTGCTCACTGCAGCCTTGAACTCCTGGGCTCAAGCGATCCTCTTGCCTCAGCCTCCCAAGTAGCCAGGACTAAAGGTGTGAGCCACTATGCCAGGCCAATTTTCTGATTTTTAGTAAAGATGGGGGGGGTCTCACTATATTGCCTAAGCTGGTCTTGAACTCCTGGCCTTAAGTAATTCTCCCGTATTGGTCTCCCAAAGTGCTGGGATTACAGGTGTGGGCCACCAAGCCCAGACTTAAGCTTAAGCGTCTTTAAGCCTGATGCCGGGCTCCCAGCACACGAGGCTCACCCTGTTACCGTGGTGTCTGCCAAGCAGTACCTAAGTGGGGGCGCCTCTCAGCTCGGAACAGTGACTCTGACTGCTGGCTGCTTTTTCCCAAACCAGGGTAGAGATGGAGCAAGCGGGGTATCAGGCATTTCATCTACTCAATGCCAGAAACGAATTAAAACAGTTCAGAAAAATCATAGAATTGGCGCATGCACCACTTTTCATTTTTGAAAGCTTTCATGGGCATTATGATGTTGCCTGAGCCACCTGACAACCCTAGGACAGTAGGGATGGCCAGGAAGGTGTTATTAGCCCCTGCGACACATGAGATGAAGAACGTGGGGGGAGGGCCCAACCTTCTCACCTGTAGTCACCAGGTGAGTAACAGTAGGACAGGGCAGAGGAAGTGCAAGAAAAATGGCTAGGTTATCTGGCTCGCTTGGGCTCTATCACCACCTGCCTGTGTGATCTTGGGCGAGATCCTTCTCTACGCTTTGGCTGTCTACAAACTGAGGAGACCGACTGCACCAACCGCACAGGACTGTCATGAGACAAGGTCAAGGAATCTGAAACATACAATAGGCTTTCTTATCTGGTGGTCATGAGTCCCAGAACACAGCTGAGCGGGGGGGGGGGGGGCAAAA
>NW_007251042.1:864166-879910 GCF_000164805.1 Carlito syrichta
GGGGGGGGGGGGGGGGGGGGGGGGGGCACAAGATGATGTTTAGTGAGCACCTACTATGGAAAAAGCTCCATACACTCTAATTAGTTCTTTTGAGTATGTTTTCTCCCTTGATCCTCTCGGTACCCCATAAGGTATCCACTTTACAGATGAGGAAACTGAGGCTAGGAGGTTGCAAAACTTATCAAAGCCAGTTAGACACAGAGCTGAGACCTGAGCTAGATCTTTCGAAGCCCCCACGGCTCATGCTCTGACTGTCCTAGGCGGCTTTCCTGGTCTCCACTTCTGAAAAATACACACAGAGTCATCTTAGATATGTCACGGGGCTCGTCTGCTAAAGCACAGGACTTGACTCACGGCGTCATTTTGCACCAATTTACTCTTAGTTTAGACATAATTCTGACATGCTCAGTGATCAGGTCCCACATCCCGTCACACATTAGAAGGACCATAAGGATGGGTACTAATCATCTTTGACAGCAGCAAGAAGTGGCAGATGACAGGAGGAAAATAAAAATTTTAAAAATAATTTTAGCAGTTTTGGGTGGTTTGGTGGAGAAGCAAATAGCCCTACATATTTCCTCGATCCCCACAGATATCACTGTGCGTGATCTAAGAAAATTCTGCCTTCCTTATGAATATAAAATGAAACCTATATTCCCCAAGCAGGCCTGGCTCCAGAAAAAGACTCTCCACGTTGGGTGGGGCTGCTTGTGAGATGGGAGATGCAACATGTATTCACTGAAGACTTGGTGGCAGCAAAAGGGAAGCAAATGAAAAGAATAATGGGAAACCAGAGGATCCAATGCCAGATCGCCATTGGTTTTCCATTTACATCATCAGTGACTATGGATCAGGAACCTGCCATCTGCGGGCACAGTCCTGGGCCCAGGGGATTCAGTGGTGGAATAGATGAACTCTCTCTCTCTCTCTTTCTCTCTCCCTTTCTGCCCTCTTGAAGCTACCTAGGCTCTTACAGGGAGTGTGTCGTGTTCATCTTCAGCTTCTGACCCTTGGGGAAGGATGTATCCCCTCCTGGTCCAGCCTGCCTTCGGGTAGCCAAAGTCATCTGTAATATTGCCTACCTACGCCCTACACCGTGCAGTGCGACTAAGGTAACCTCCAGAGTTCTAAGTCCCTGTCCTAGGTGATTGATATTAAAGGCAACCTCCTCTTCATGCGAGGCCAGACCTGCCCAAAGGATCCTGGGCTGCGGGCTTTGCGGGCTCTGTAGGAGTACATTGAGAGAACCCTTTTAGAGCGCAAGTCAACAACCCCTGCCACCACAGAAAAGAGATACTCAAACACAGCGAACGAGGGGACCATTCTGTGACAGATGTTTGCAGTGATGTCACGGAGTCATTTTACAAAGGTTAAATCATGTTCATTAGACTCTGTTCAAGAAGGCAAGGTTGTATGCCATCTATTTGAGGAAGACTGCCTTTTAAAATGATTGAAAGAAGACATGAGTACATAAACAAGCAAGGGTCAGCTACCCAAAAGATGAGCTTAGAAAGAACAGTTCATCCCCAAGGGTGGTATTACTCTATTGCCATTTTAAATTTTTTTAAAAAAGGGGGCAACCCCTCTGGGTCCCCTTCAACTGTGGGAGCTTTTCTGTCCTCTCAATAAATCCTGCTTTCTCAAAAAAAAAACCAAAAAAAAAAAAAACCCCAGCTGAGACGAGTGGATTGCCTGAGCCCACGGGTTCGAGACCAGCCCGGGCAACTTGGTGAGACCTCGTCTCTACAATAAATCAAAAACTAGCCGGGCATGGTAGCGCACGCCTGTAGTTCTGGCTATTTGGAAGGCTGAGGCAGAAGGCTCACCGGAGCCCAATGGGTTGACGCTGGGGTGGCCATGAGCATACCACTGCACTCCAGCCTGGAAGGATGGAAGGAGACTCCAACTCAAAAACAAACACAAACAAACAAACAAAACCCTATCTTCTTACTCCGAGCCCCATGTCATTTCTGTAATACTCCCCACCAAGTTCCCCAGGTCCCCTCTAACCTCATGGCATAAGGCAGACAGAGTGCTCCCACGTGCAAATGTGACCTTGATGAGGATGTGACAAACCCCATTTTGCTCTACTTAGGATCTGAGGCCTTATTAGCCTCTCCCCAGGATACATCCTCTCCCCGCACGGCCTGGGTGGCCTGGACACCTGGACCCTAGCTGCAGTACTGTCACAGCCTTGAGGGCTGGGCTCTGTCTCTACAGACTTCCCAAGGGTGAGAAACAGTTCCTTCTGCCTCCCAACATTTCGCAGAGGATCAAAGAGCCCTGAGGGTTCTGCTGCACAAACAAGCAAGAGAGTTTGTCAAAAGGCCAGCCCAAGGACCCTGCTGGAGGGAAACTGCATTGGACACAAAGCTTTTCTGGGAGAACAGAAGGTCCAGACTTCAGAATCCCTGATTCTGCAGGGCAGCCCTGGGTTCCCACACGCTGCCGGTGGAGTGGGGGTGTGTACCAAACCCTGAACCTTTCTCCTTACACTGCATGAACCTTATAAATAGGGGGCTGGCAGCCTGACGGACCTGAAAGGATGGCAGTGATATTTCCATCACAAGCGCCTGGGACTCGGATTCCATCTTGCTCTGATGGTGACTTCCACTCCCAGAGCTTAAGGGGGAAGAATCACCACAGAAATTCTGCAACGTTAAGAGCAGGACTTATTTGCCCACAGTTTGAGAGCCAGCCATGATGTTGTGACTAAATGCACAAATTTGGGAACCAGACAGCTGGCGTTCAAATTCTGGCTTCATCTGTCACCAACTGTGTGATCTTGGACATGTTGCTTAACCTATTTGTGCCTCAGTTTCTTCATCCGTAAAACGGGGATAATAATGACCATGAAGAATAAATGAGCTAATATTTCCAGAGCACTTAGAACAGCACTTGGCATATGTCAGCGTGTGCTAAATAAAACAAAATACTCGGGCAAAGGCAGGGGATTAAAAGGAGGAGGCATTTCCGAGAAATGCCGTTGAGGTTCAAATGCACGGATTCTCTCTCCTGGCCCCAGAGGCAGCAGCTCCTGAATGGGGCTGCAGGGGAGGGCGTGCATGAAGGGTTAAACCCCCAAGTGCGCAGAAAAACAAGTTCCATCTGGTCCCTGGGACAAAGCGACAGCCTGCAAAGCCCCCAGCCCGGGCTCCTGCTCAAAGGACACATTGCTTTTTAAAATTCCAACTTGTGGCTGCCTCGATCTATAAATCAACCAGTTCTCCACACCCTAGAGCTCCAAGTGGGATTCACAAATGGCAGCAAGACATTCGTGTGCCGAGAATAGGCAGACAAAAGTGCCTGTGCAACTCCAGGGTTACCTGGTCCCCAGCTTCCCCACTTCCAGGCAGGCACTGCTCTCTCATGGCAAAGACAAGGAAGGCACGACAGAGCCAACGGTCAAGGCTCCTGCTGGGAGGAGGACTTCTATTTAGATGCCCAGCTTCCGTGAACTGTCCCTAGGACTCAGTTGAGTTCCCGTCTTTGTTCATTGACACAAAAAGAAAACTAAAGCCAGTAGCCCTACCTCCCGACACCGTGACTGGGACACTATCTTTAGATGCCAGGCTGGGAGTGGCGCGAGGTTGTTTAATGAGAACCATCAAATACTCCACGGAGGCTGGGGGACTCTACTCAGAGAAGCAGTGGGCTTCCTTGGCTCCCTGGCTGACCTGCACACCGGCAACTTGTGCCCTAATATCTGCTGTGGGACCCCAGGGCTCTCCTTACCTGGGAGAGGGATTCAGGAAGAATGAAACCCAAAGGGGTTTCTGTGGATCTTGGCAGGAGCCAGGGACCCTCGGCTTTGACCTTCCCCCCAGATACGTGCCCACACCTGGATAATGCCAATCCAGCACCAGCACAACCCTGCAGAGCAGGAAAGTAATTCACAAAAAGTTGGGCAATTCAAAGTTACGGTTTCCACAGCAACCAGCACTCAGACCATTTGGGTAGCTGAAGCCTTTTCCTCTTAGCGTTCACTTTTTTTTCCCCCAAATAGCATTTTTTTTCTTGTTATTAAAGTAACACACATTCATTGGAGAACATATGGAAATTACAGACAGGCATAAAGGAGAAAATAAAAATCACCCTTAATCCTAACACTCAAGGAGACCCCGTGCTAACATTTGCATATATTCTTCATTTGTCTGGGTTTTTTTTTTTTTTATTTTTGCATGCATAAAAAGATATAATTTTTGAAAATTGGAACTATTGTTAAATTACTGTTTTATCACTTGGTTTCTTTCACTTAAAAATATATTTAGACTTTCCAATAGCCTGAAATATTCTTTGAGAACACGATTTTTAATGGCTATGTGGTACTTTTTCATATGGATAGAGCACATTTTATTTAACCAATCTATTATAGAATGTTTAAGTTTTTTCCTGCTATTTTAAATAACACTACAATGAACATCCTTTTACATAAAATGTTGCGTATGTCTCTGATTAAGTAACCGGATTAGAATAAATCCCTAGAACTAAAATTACTATTCAAACACAATGAACATGCTAATGATTTTGATCGCATTATCAAATCACCCTTCAGAAAAGTTGAAGTAATCTACACTTCTATCTGCAATATATACCCTCCTTAAAAAAAAAAAAAAAAGAACACAAATTGCCATTGGGTTGGTTTTTAAATAAAGTTCTATACCATTTTCTAAAATTACATATTTTTGAATTACAAATGGAATTGAACTTCCCCCTATATCTTTAATAAACTTTCTTCTTTCTAATACCACCGACGAACATCCCTGCTTCCTTTTTCCATGGGGTATTCATCCTTTTCTGATTTATAAGAACCTTTATGCATAAAGATAATAACGCTTTGCATACTTGTGGCACATATGTTCTCTCAATTTCTCGGCGGGTTTTTATTTTATTTATGGCATTTTTAAGTGCAGAAGTTTCAAGTATTGTTGCGACTCACATCCATCCTCTGTTTGCTTTATGACTTTGATCTTTGGTTTTGTGCCCAGGCAGACCTTCTCTGCCCTGAGATCAGATATGTGTTCACCTGGCTGTTGCTCTTCTAGTCATGCTATGTCTATGTGGGTTTGGTTTTCCGCTGGCTGCTGTAAGCCACCTGGGCTTCAAGTGAAGCTGGGGTTCGGCCTTCGCTTCTCTAGAAGTCCCCAGGCAGGAGCCTGCACCGCCAGGTCAGAGGAGATGGCCGGGGAGAAAAGGAGGGCCTGCCCTGTCTGCTGCTCCCACCTTGTGGGTCTTGGCCTCGAGGGCACCTGCCTTTGCGCCGGGCCCTGAGTTGTTGTCGCTAGTGAATGGGAGAGATGAATGGAGAGGAGAAAGTGGCTGTTTCGCGATTACACACTGAAAAAGGTACACCTCACGTGGCCCTGCTTCCCATCTGAGGTGGGGGCGGTGGAGGATGGGAGCGCCAGATGCATGGAGAGCTGGCAAGCAGCTCTGTCTTAGCACGTTAGAAATCAAGGAATCTGATTCCAAACCTGAAATTAACCATCACTCTATTTGCGAGACCAAGAGCTCGAGGCAACTTTGCTGACATTGCATATCCTCGGATACCAGATTTTCATGAGGGAGAGGTTCTGGGGGTGCAGAAACTCCTCTCTGGGGAGCCCCAGGTCTCCTCTTCAGTCGAAGCCACCGAGGGGCCCCAAACCCAGAAAGTCGCAGGCGGGACAGTGTGATGCAGAGCTAGGGCGGTTATCTCAGAACCCTGTCCCAGAAGAGGACGCTGCACACTGCCTCTCCTATCCAGCCTCAGGAGGCTATGCCTTCCATCATTCTTATGTCATCCCAACCCTCAAACTTCCTGCCGAGGCTGCTTGGACAGTTTGCCAAAGTCAGCTATGCATGTGCTGACGAGACAAAGGACTTGTGCAGTCCTTCCACAGGACTGAGCATCTACTATCTGAGTGGCTGTGTGTCCAGCCTTGCACATCTATTCCTCTTCCTCTTCAACCAGGGATAAAATACTTCCCTCCCATCCCTCCTCCAGCTCTCCTAAAGTCTCTGGGGGGGAAAAAAAAACCAGGCTGGGCTTGGTTGGCTCAGCCTGTAATCCCAGCACTTTGGGAGGCCAAGACAAATGGATTGCCTGAGTCCGCAGGTTCGAGACCAGCCCAGGCAACTCGGCGAGACCTCGTCTCTACAATAAATCAAAAATTAGCCAGGCACGGTAGCATGTGCCTGTAGTTCTGGCTACTTGGAAGGTTGAAGCGGAAGGATCGCTGGGGCCCAACAAGTCGACGCTGGGGTGGCTGTGAGCGTGCCACTGCATCCCAGCCTGAGCAATGGAGTGAGATCCCAACGCAAAAATAAAACAAAACAAAAAACCCCCTCTATCTTGAATCCCATGTCCATCATGCCCACTTGCCTCGACTGTCATGTTGTAAGGCTGTCCTAGTCACCCGGATGGCTGAGAAGATTATCCATCACCATCACCCCCATCCCTACCGCCATGGTCATCACCATCATCTGCTGGATGCTTCTTGTGTCTAGGCACTGACAGACTTTATATAGATAATCTCTTGTGATCTTCATCTAATAACCTTTACTCAACAAATCTTTATCGAATTTGCTTTATGGCCAGGACTATTCCAGTGCTTGGGATACACCAGTGAATAAACTAGACAAAGACTCTTGCCCTCATGGGGCTTTCATTCGAGTTGTGGGCTGAGGATGGGAACAGACCAAACAACCAAGTGAAAACATGATAAATGAAAAAATGATATGCAGGTTAGAAGGTGGTAAATTCAGTGGAGAAGAAGTTGAGAGGGATAAAAGGAATCCAGGTTGCTAAGAGTGGGGTGACCCAGAAGGCCTCCTTGGGAGGGTGACCCTTAAAGCAAAGATTTGAAGGTGGAGAGGACATGAGTCAAAAAGTCATGGGGGGAAGGGGAATCCAGGCAGAGACCACCCTTGTGCAAAGACCCCAGAGCAGCGGTCCTCAACCTTTTTGGCATCAGGGACCAGTTTTGTGGAAGACAATTTTTCTATGGACTTGGAGGAGGTGTGGATCATAGACACTAGATTGTCATAAGGAGCGCGTAACCTAGATCCCTCACATGTGCAGTTCACAACAGGGTTCGCCCTCCCGTGAGAATCTAGTACTGGTCCACGGTCTGGGTGTCGGGGACCCCTGCCCTAGAGCATCCGTGTGTGATCAAGAAGCAGAAAGGGGACCGGGAGGCCTGGAGCCAGGGGAGTGAGAGAGGGCAACGGCTGTAGGGAGTTGAGGTCAGAGAGTTGGTGATGGGCCTGTCACCCGGGGTCTGGGAAGCCACTGTCAGCACTTTGGCTCTTACGCTGGTGAATCGGAGAGGGATGGAAGGATTTTGAGCAGAGGCGTGAACTGATCTGACTGTCAAGCTGAGAATATATCAGGCATTTGGGGCAAGCAGGAATGGTAGAAGGAAGATTGGTTGTGATAACCCACAGAGAGATGGTGGTGGCCCGGTCAGGGTGTGGATGGCCGACCAGCTCTGTATGAACTTCTCTAGTGCATTGGCTTTGTGGTGGGAGGGAGAGTAATTGCTGTGCCTCTAGGATGTCCAGTCTGCACAGCTGGAAGGCTGGGGATACTCTTGACCGAGATGGGGAAAGGTCGAAGATGGAGCAGGTTTGGGACAAAGTGCGAGATTGGGCACCTGGGGCTGGATATGCTTCAGGTGAGGGGTCTATTAGCCTCACCAGAGGCATGTGAGGAGATAATCATTACTATGTGGGTGATAACTTAAGGTTGGGGCATCGCATGCAACCACCAAAATTAGGAAAGATTGTGGAGAAGAGGAACAACCAGTGAAAAAGACAGAGACGTGAGGGTCAGAAAGGGAGAAGGCAAGTCCAGCGAGTGTGGATCGCGAAAGCCACATGACAAAACAGCTGTCTAAGAGGAGAAAGCAACCCCTGGGTGGAGTGTGGCTGATGGGTCAAGACAGATCAGGATTGAGGTTGGACCACTTGCTCTCACCCTTGAGATGGATGTTCTACCCATTTTATGGTGAGAAAAAAGAATCTTAGAGTGAGGAAGTCAGTTGTCCGAGGTCAGAGTCGCAAGCAACCATGCTAGGATTTAAAACCAGGTCAGAGCAGAGCCAGGATCCTTGGCACTTCTCAGACTTGCCCCCCAGGCTCCAAGTATTCATAAGCCAAAAGAGCCCGCTACTAGTCAACAATTTGCATTCCTGCTGGAGTATTCGTACTCAGAAAGTCTGCAAGTCAGGGAGAACTAGGGATGAATGGACGACTGGCCACCAGCACCATTAAAAAAAAACATTTAAATCAGGGGTGGGGCACGGAGAGGCGTTCTCAGCGCCAGCGGGCTTCCTGGGCCTCCTTTTCTTGCAAGTGGCCAGTCAGCTCATTAGGGACCTGGCACTCCAGGAATATGTGCATTTTTAACAGCAAGGGCAGGCCACAACCAACTGGCAAAGAGAGCGATAGGGCCAGGGCTGTAGAGGTGAGCACACCCCACCCAAAGCAGGTAGCCTCTGCTTCCTCACTACCAGGTGACCCGCGCCCTCTGCGATGCCTTCTTGTATCAGTGGCCCCAGCCACGAAGCCAGCTCTCGGGTCCTCGGGGCAGGATGACGGTCACCTATCTCCCCCTGGTGTTGGCTCTTCCAACTGCAGTCCCCAGGAGCTGACAGAAAGCGATGTCCGCCCACCAGGGAGGCTGGAGAGCCACGCCTAAGGAGGAGGGCGGGGTCTTACTCCTTTCCCCACCCTCTAGGGCTCTACGCCTGGCAGTGTCACTGGCCCTCTGAATTTCCAATGCGGTGGGAAGGACACAGGCCTGGGAGTTCAGATGGCTTCTCCTGACTCTACACTGAGTTAGCCACGCAGACCCAACCCATAGTAAGGAGACTGAGGGTCCCTGATCAGTGCACGCCTTTGCACAGCCCTTCTGACCGCCCCACCACTCCCTCGGCTAAGTCACTTGATATTGCTGGGTCACCATTAGCCCATTTGTAATCAGCCTATTTGTAAATGTAGGGGACAGGCCACTCGAGGTAGTTTGTCCCTGTAATTTGAGCACGTTGAGGCCAAGGTGGGAGGATCACTTGAGGCCAGGAGTTCAAGATCAGCCTGGGCAACATAGTGAGACCTCTATCTCTACAAAAAAAAAATACAATAAATAAAAATAAAGGGAGGGGACAGAACAAGAAAAGCCCCAATAACCCACTTCTTCCCTGCAATGGCTTAGATGGCTGGCTTCTTCTTTGGGCCTGGAGCTTGGTGGGCCTGGTGGCAGTTGGGAAACATGTCAGGCCATTTGGGGCATGCCACAGGTTACTCTCTACTTGTCGGAAGGCAGTACTGTGGAGTGGCTAGGGGCATGCGCTGTGGAGTCCACACAGACCTGGGTTCAAATCCTGACTGTCACTCGTGAGCTGTGGGATCTTTCTGTGCCTCGATTTCCTCCTTGTTAAAATGAAGGCAGTCATACCTGCTGTGCTAGATGGCTGCAAGGCTTAAGTGTGATCACGCTTGCAAAGCACTTAGCGCAGAGCCGGGCCATGGGGGGGAAACAGTAAATTTTGCCATGTAATAAGCACTTAGGGACAGTAGGGATGGAATGGGGTGGGGGAAAGAGCAGGTTTCAGAGACAAGGATTGAGGCTCTAGTCTCATCACCCCACATAACACGTCTGTAGAACAAACTAACGTCCGCCAGTTTGGGATGAGACGCAAATGGGGTACTGAAGCAATGGGCTGAGGGCGCCGGGCTCAGAGCTAGCATATATCTGCGCTCTCCTGCTGATCCCGGGAGAGTCGCTTCACCTCCGTGGGCCTTGAATTCTCCACCATAGACAGAACCCAACACCTGCCGGACCACCTCTCAGGGCTCAGGGAATGTGAAATGACAGCACAGACGTGGTGCAAACAGAGAGGACTGTCAGCGCAGGGAAAGCATTTCAACAATTTTAAAGCTTACCCTGTTATTACCAAGACACAAGCCCCAGCATCCTACACTCAGCTCCGTGACCCGGCATGCACCTGCCTGCATGGGAACTGCCTGTTTTCTTGCTGGTCTCCCAAGCGTTCAGAGCACACTGCCCTCGAGGAGTTTATATTCTTGTCAGAGAGACAGACAAGAAAATGAACAGTGAGAACACTGAAGTCCACGCCAGGGGCAGGGGTGGGCGGACCTCTGTCCACTCCAAAGCCTTGGTAGAAATGACCAGTGAAGGGAAGAGCAGCTCTCAGAAGGAAGGCCCAGCCACATGGCCACTGCTCACTGGCTTGGGCAAAGCTGGACAGCATTACGGGACCCTTGTACAGTGAAGAAGGTGCTGGAACAGAAGGGAGTCCTGGCTGATAGTCTAAACTCTCTATTAATCTCAAAAGACTACCTGCTGTGCAATTCCAACCATATGACAGTCTAGAAAAGGCAAAGCTATGGAGATGGTAAAAAGATCAGGGGTTGCCAGGGGTCAGTGGGAAGGAGGGGTGAACAGGAGGGATTTTCAGGGCAGTGAAACTCTTCTGTATGAGACTATAATGGAGGTTCCATGTCTTTGTACATGTGTCCAAACTCATAGAACAACCAACGCCAAGAGTGAACCTAATGCAAACCATGGGCTCTTGGTGATAGCAACGTGTTTTGATGTAAAGTCGTCAGTTATAACAAATGAACTACTGTATGAGGGGGTTGCTGGTAGTGGGGGAGGCTATGCCAGTGGGGTATCAGGGGTAGGTGGGCACCCTCTGTATTTTCTGCACAGTTTTCCTGTGAGCCTGAAACTGCTCTAAAAAATAAAGTCTATCAGAAATGAAACAATTTCCGGCAGGGCATGGTGGCTCATACCTGTAATCCCAGCATTTTGGGAGGCTGAGGTGGGAGGACTGCTGGAGCCCAGGAGTTTGAGGCCAGCCTGGGCAACATAACTAGACCTCGTCTCTACAAAAAAATCAAAAAATCAGTCAGGGATGCTCCTGCAGTCCCAGCTACTAAGGAGGCTGAGGTGGAAGGATCACCTGAGCGCAGGAGGTCGAGGCTACAGTGAGCTGTGATTGTGCCACTGGACTCCAACCTGGGCAACAGAGTGAGACCTCAATTCAAAAAAATAAAAATAAAAATAATAAATAACTCCCTCCCCCCCAACTGTTGTTTCCTCGTCTGTACAACAGAGATACTAGCACACACTCTGCCTGTCATGACACCCACGTGGCCATGGCCAGAGTCAGAGACACTAACACACGCTCTGCCTGTCATGACACCCACGTGGCCGTGGCCAGAGTCCGTCAAACTACAAAGCATCAGGGGTGACTGGTTGCTGGAAGAGTGAGAAATGCATTCAAAGTTGGGGTCCTAGCCGGGCTCGGTGGCTCAGCCTGTAATCCCGCGCCTTTGGGAGGCTGAGGCTAGTGGATTGCCTGAGCCCGCGGGTTCAAGACCCGCCTGGGCGGCGAGACATCATCTCTACAATAAAATAAAAAATCAGCCAGGCGTGGTAGTGCATGCCTGTAATTCCGGCTACTCGGAAGGCTGAGGCGGAAGGATCGCCGGAGCCCAGCAGGTCGAGGCTGCGGTGGCCGGGAGCGGCCACTGCACTCCAGTCTGGGCGACAGAGTGAGACTCCAACTCAAAAAAAAAACAAAAAAAAACGAAGTTGGGGTCCTATGACAACTGCCCCCACCCCCGCCGTCCAGCCCCCAGCACCTCCCACAGCCCTGTCCTCAGGCAATTCCCCACTGGGAAGGGCAGTGAGACTGCAGCGGGGAACCTCAGACCAACAGCGGCTCCACCCCACAGAGGATTTACCCCACCTCCTCCTCTACTCCCCTCATCCGCAAGCCTGCAGCGCCTAATGAATAACACGTTGGCATCATGACTCCTCTAAAAATCCGCAAACCCTTTCCTAAAACTCCTCTCCGGGGCCCCCGCCTCCTTCCTCCAACCAGAGCAGGCAACAAGTCACTGCCGCATTCAAAATGCACGTGCTGGTCCCTGTAAATGGCTCCAACAAAGGCCGGGCAGCTATTTTAAAACCAAGAAGCCTTTGCTGACACTCCCAACAGGACGCTGTGAACAGATCCCAAAGATGCCAAGAGCCCCACGCAGACACTCGCTAAATGTCTTTAAAGTAAAAGACAAACCAGGATGCGGACCCACTGAACTCCCCTTTCAGGACGCCCCCTCCATGGAGCAGCCCACACGGCTTTTTCAAAGAAACAGCATTTTATCTGAGAAACATCTGGAACCTGTCTCCCCCGCACTTGACTGGGGAGATTCCAGCTGCCACCAGGGCTGTTTGATCCCTGAGCACACACCTGCCTGCATGTGCTTCCAGCAGGATCCCTCGGACTGGGGTGGGCCCTGCTTGATTAAAAGCTCCTGGGGACAGGCACAGGTCTGATAGGAAGTGCCGTAAACCCAGAAGCAGTGAGATGGGGATAAAGAGGGCTGGACAGGAAAATCAAGACGGAGAAGTTTACAAAAGGTGGGAGGCTGAGAGGACATGAGGTTTGAAAAATTACCTGCCGGGTACAATGTTCCCCATTCGCAGAGTGGGTACACTCAAAGCCTAGACTTCACCAGAACGCAACATATGCATGTAAGAGACATGCACTTGTACCCCCTAAATCTATAAACATTAAAAAATAATTTTATAGCCGGGTGTGGTAGTACACGCTTGTAGTTCTGGCTACTTGGAAGGCTGAGGTGGAAGGATCGCCGGAGCCCAGCAGGTCGACACTGGGGTGGCCATGAGTGTGCCACTGCACTCCAGTCTGGGAGACCGAGTGAGACTCCAACTCAAAAAAAATAAAATAAAATGATTTTAAGGCAGGATGCAGTGGCTCATGCCTATAATCCCAGCACTTTGGGAGGCCGAGGTGAGAGGATTGCCTGAGCCCACGGGTTCGATACCAGCCTGGGCAACTTGGTGAGATCTCATCTCTACAATAAATCAAAAAATTAGCCAGGCGTGGTGGCGTGTGTCTGTAGTTCTAGCTACTTGGAAGGTTGAGGCGGAAAGATCACCTGAGTCCAGCTGGTTGAGGCTATGGTGGCTGGGAGCGTGCTCTGCCCTCCAGCCTGGGTGACAGAGACTCCTACTCAAAATAATAATAATTTTTTGGAAAAAGACGAGAAGCTTCCGAACAAGCTGCCCTGGAATAAGACAATCACCTGAGCACATAGCTCATTCATTTGTGGTTCAGCCATTATGTGCTGCATGCGCAGGTCATGACAATTTAGTCTCACCATTACCAGATGCCCATCACGGACGGGGCAGGGATTTGTTTCGTTTGTATCCCTAGTTCCTGGAATAGTATCCAGCAGAGGGGCAGAGACTGGGGCTCTGTAGAGAGCTCCAATAAATGAATGAATGAATGAACGAACGAATGACACCCGAGTCCTACATTCACATCGGGACTGTCTTCCAGCGAGCAGGGTGGATTCAGGAGGCACAAGCAGCATGTGGGTGAAAGGACGGCGGACTGCAAGGCAAGGGCGCCTGCCCTTTGGGGCTGGTTCTTCCACTTCTCCGCTTTGGCAAGCGTGACCGCGGGCAGGGCCCTCACCTGTCCCTGTGGGGAGAATCCCTGCTCTGTCCACCCTCCGATATTGCTAAAAGGCTGTATGAAATCCCACATGGAAATGTCTTTGCAACCTGAACTTCTACCTGTGAAGGCTGGAAATGCTGACAATCACCCCTTCCTCGTCCTTATCTCACTGTTCCAGAAGGGCCCTGGTAACAGAGGGCCAGGCGGCCTGGGCTGAAGTGGGACACAGCTGGGTGCTTTTAGCAGACTTTGACCACCTGAGCAAAGGAGCCCAGGACAAGGGATAAAATGACATGGCAACAGCCTCTCCCGGATGTGTCCCAGCTGGGTGCGGGGTGCTCCCTTGCCTGCCTTCTCAGACCTGGCTCCCTCTGTCATCCACCACCCTTCTTTGACAACCTCAGCTGCAACCCCCTCACCTTCTCCCCACCCCCCATACTCTGATTCCTGCTTCTGGGCTTCAAACTCACCCAGGCCTCCTAGAGCCTCAAAAAGCCCGACCTCTCTTCTGCGTCTTCTACCCTTCAGACAACAAACCCAGTCCTTCTTATCATTACCACGACCGATCCTGTTCATTAAGCTCTGGCCAGGGGCTGGACACGGATTATGGTGGCTTTCTCATGTGTTCTCCCCTCAACCGTCACTCGAAGCGTCGGTAGCCTCCCCACGGGTGGAGCCCTCACCCTGCTCTGACTTTGCCTTCCGTCCCCAGCCCACTGCCCTAGATCCGAGGGGTTCTCCGCTGGCCTGGCCCTGAAACAGCCTGGCCCAGTGTTGGAGACTGGCTGCCCGTTCCTGCTTGCTCCTTGGCGCCCCCTTCCCTCTTCTGCAATGCCCGCAACGTGTGCCTTCCATCTGCAATTCCATGATGCCCCTCTGGACCGCACCTTCCCCTGCAGGAAGTCTTGGCTGGCTGACCTCCAGCTCTCGGGGCCAGGGCTGGGCACCCCCCACCCCCGTCCATTCCCCTGGGACCACACCTGAACTCCTGGTGCCCACTCATCCCCTTCCCCCTCCTCTTCCTGGCCTCCCGAGCCGAGGGCCTCGGAAGCAACTTCTGCTCTTCCCACCCCGACCTCCAGGCAGTGGCCAGGTCCTGAAGCTCCGAGGCAACTGGGACACTTCGACATCTCTCTGACCTCAGCCCCACGCCCGCTGTTCATCTGCTCGGACGTGAGCGTTTCCAAGGGGCTGCCGTCTCCTCTTTCTCAGACGTCTCTCCTCTCCTGGCAAAGCTCTGGTGTGAGAGGCCCACTCCCCGGCATCCACTTCTCGCCCTCGCCCCGTCCCTCACACGGTGACGCACGGCTTGCTAGGGTGAGGTTGGATGCACGTGTCCTGAGGCTTGTGCAGCCCGACCTCGAGGCTCACTGCTGCAGACCGCAGCATGTCCTCTCCCAGGTGAGCCCGTTCTCCCCTCAAGCATCCATCCTGGCCTGGACGCTGAGGCCCTAAATCCACCCCTCAGCCTTGCCTTCTTGCCTCAGACCTGCCTCCTGGGCAGCTGTCTCTGGGCGTCACAGTCTGCTCAAGCTCGGTGGGTGCAGCAGTCGCTGAGACGGGCTGCCGTCCTGGTCAGCCAAGCGTTTTCCCCTGTCCTTTCTGCGGTGAATGCACCATTATTAGGGTTAACGTACACCCCAGCTTGCCAGGACTGTGCCCAATGACACCCGTTGTCCTGGCATCATCACCATCATCATCATAGCTATTATTAATAATAATAGTTCTTGTTGTCATTATCATTCCTTTGAGTTGGAGTCTCACTCTGTCGCCCAGGCTGGAGTGCCGTGGCACATTCACGGCCACCCCAGTGTTGACCTGCTGGGCTCTGGCAATCCTTCCACCTCAGCCTTGCAAGTAGCTGCAACTCAGGCGCATGCTACGACGCCCAGATACTTTTTGATTTATTGTAGAGACAAGGTCTTGCCAAGTTGCCCGGGCGGGTTTTGAACTCACGGGCTCAGACAACTCACTCTCCTCGGCCTCCCAGAGTGCTGGGATTACAGGCTGAGCCACCGAGGCCGGCCAATTATTATTTTTTTAAATTTTTGAGATGCGGTCTTGCTATATCGTCCCGGCGGGTCTCAAACTCCCGGCCTCCAGGGATCCTCCCCACTCAGCTTCCCGAGCAGCCGGGGCTGCACGTGTGCGCCACCACACCGGGCCTGGCATCATGACTAACACAACAGCACTTCGCCCTCGGAAGGGTCTTGCTTCGGAGGCGAAAGGACACGCCCAACCC
>NW_007251042.1:880845-894442 GCF_000164805.1 Carlito syrichta
AAGCGCCCCGGGGGCCGGGAGCCCTGCGTCTTGCCTCCCCAAGCATCCTGGGACCCCCGAAGCCCCCCTTTCCCTGCTCTGTGTAGACACCGAAGGGTGGGTGGAGGCGGGCCGGTGGGCTCCGGGGTCTCTGGCAGAGAGGAGAGCTCCAGGCCTCTGGAAAACTTGGGTTGACACTTGTGTCTCTTCCCTGGGGCCATGAGGACGAGAAGGCGCCCCCCCCACCAAGGCTGCTAGAGGCCCAGGCTGGCAGAGGGACTGGGCCACCAGCTGGGTAGGACCCTCCGGGTCGCCTGCCCTCTCGGGAGGGGGACTCGGGCCAGAGCCGAGCCTCACTGGAAACTGGAGGGACAGCGGGGACTGAGGGCTCCATCTTTGGTTCCTTTCCTCGGATGCAATGCGCGTTCCGTGTTTAAAGGCAATTTCTTCACTTCAAAAGGATTCCAGCTGCCTAAATTTGAGGTGAAGCATAAGGCCCTGGTCGAGCCGCTTCCCAGGGCCTTTCAGTTTTCACTGGCTTGAGACCGGGATGCATTTAACAGTGTTTGCCTCTTGATGCTTGTCAGAGCGCCGAGGGAGAAACGCTTCCTCTCCCTGGACACCCCTCACGCTCAGCCAGGGCTGGCACAGGAACCATCCACGTTTTCCTGCACTATTTTGTCTTCTCGTGGAACCTCCTGACGCCCTCTCTTTCTCTCCCCACTTTCCCTCCCACCCCCAGGCTCATACCCATGCTGGGGGGAAGGAGACAGCCCTGCTGCCCTGGGGTCCGCTAGGCTCAGCAGCTCGTCTTCTAATGCCCCAGCGGCTTAAAGAGCCAACGGTTGGGTTGACACAGCTCATAGCTCACACTCCAGGAGATGCTCTTCCACCTGCCATTTATTCATACATTCACGTATTCATTCATTCATTCACCAACTCATTCACTCACCTGGTTGCCCAGGAAGCTATCGTGGGATCTGTGATGCTTTAAGAGGTTATGGCTGATTCAAAGAAATACAACACGGACGTGCTTGAAGCTATGAGAGAGATGGATGAGCCGCTACGGTACAAGACAGAAGGAAGTAAACACCCAGTTCATAGGGTAGGAGATAGTTAAGAATGTCAGAAAAAGAAAGGACCCCCAGCCAGGGATGTGAGTGGAGCCCAGAGGGAGGCAGTCAGAGGGGGCTTCCTGGAGGGGGAAGCATTTGGATGGGGGCAGGATGCAAAGATACCAAGCAGCCCCATGTACAAAGGTGTGGAGATGGGAAGACCTCTGATGAGCATCAGCGTGTCGTCCCATGCCCGCTGCATCCCGCCTTCCAGGGCATCGGGGCTTGTTTGGGGGCTTCCTGGGCATGTCCACTGGTATTCACTGTTTCAGCAGCACTGCTTTACTCACACAGCCAGCTACCAACTTGTGCCCCTTTTCCATCAGGCCCCAGGCCCGGGGGAAATGCCTTCAGGCTTCTCTAAGAGCTCAGGCTCCTCCCCCCCCATTCTTGAGGGACCGAGACAGCACCCACTTCTTCTCCAGCTTTACCAGGGGCTCTCTCTCTACAGGGGCTTGTTCCCTCCACCCACTGAGGGAAGCTGCAACCACCACCTTCCTTAGCAAGGCTGACAAATCCCGTGACTTTTCATGGTTGGACAGTGTCCGTCTATTTCCACTGGGATTGATAAGAGGGTCAGACGTATACCTGAAGCTGTCGGGGGCCATCTTTATCACCACAAAGAAAGAGTTTATTTAAAAATAAAAGCAGCACAGAAAAAAAAAAAAAAAGCAGTCAAGAGACAGGTAGATGGATTCCTAGTGACATCAAGCACTTGGGTCCAGCCATGCCTGAAGCTGTCCCTGGAGTTTTCCATTTTGTGAACCAATAAGTTCCCCTCCTCTTTTGACTTAAGCCAGATTGAGTTGGCCTTTTGTCAGTTGCTACTAAGTCTTGACTAAAGAAATACTTACCTTGCAGACTCAGTGAGAGAATTAAATGGAGTGAAGTGGCACTCAATGCCTGGTAACTTTTGCGAATTCTGACTAAATTTACCTTCTCAGAGCTCTGTGAAATTTCCATAAAGTTCTACAGTAGTAGAATAATACTTTTTCATTCTTCCCACGGTTTCCATCAAACCTTCCCTTGTGAAATCATGACTCTCCCACCTTGGCTTTCTTGACCACCGCTGTGTCCTCTATATTCTAGACCCGTCTTCTCCGCCCCACCCCTGGGCTGAGACTGGATGGACTTGTTAACAATTGGAGATTTCAGAACATGCCTGGGCCGATATCAGCTCCGTCTTATGTACCCATACCCCAGGACAACCAGGGTCAACGAAACCCAGCCAAACCCAAGACTCGGAACTGGTTTCAAATCCCCGCCATGGAGGACATCAGGTGCTCAGAAAGTCTACACCGCCATCTAGTGGACGTGTGCCGCAACAGCAGCACACGGAAGGGAGCCCTTTGCAGGGAATACCCTTGGGACAGCTGCTGGCCCCTGACAAGCACCCGGCCCTCACTCCATTCGTGAAAAACCCAAGGACAAGCGAATTAATGGTGAAGTCGAGAGTCCTGTCCCACGGGGTAGCATATACTCTCTCCTGAGGGACTGGGGTCCCGCCCCGCGTCTGTGGCCCTGCATCTCCTATCCTGAGTTAGACTCACAGAGGCCGTCATTTCTCTGTTCCTCTCAGCTCTCCACGGGTGTGACCCAGGTCAAGGGTCTGCAGGGAGGAGGGCCAGCATGCACACACGTGTGTGTGCACGTGTGCATATGTGTGTGTGTGTGTGTGTGTGTGTGTGTGTGTGTGTTTGCTCAACTTTCCAAAGGAAAGATTTTTCCGGCCGGGTGTGGTGACTCAAGATTATAATCCCAGCACTTTGGAAGGATGAGGCCAGAGGATTGCCTGAGCCCGTGGGTTCGAGACCAGCCTGGGCAACATGGTGAGACCTCATCGCTACAATAAATCAAAAAATTAGTCGGGCGCAGTAGTGCACGCCTGTAGTTCCGGCTACTTGGAAGGCTGAGGCAGAAGGATCGCCGGAGCCCAGCAGGTCGAGGCTGCGGTGGCCAGGAACGTGTCACTGCACTCCAGCCTGGGCAACAGAGTGAGACTCCAACTCAAAAAAAAAAAGGAATGATTCATCATGTTTGCAAACGGGACACTCTATCAAGGCCTCATGATCTCAGCCTCATACATTGTGAGACATATCAGTCTCTGTGCTTTCTGATGGCAGCAAACACATCTACCCCTCCACAGCCAAACAGCCCTGGCGCTGCCACCCTCCGGAGCGTGCTGCCTTGCCACGCAGATGCTGTCTTCTGCCAGCCTGATGGGAGCAGCACCCAGAGCGGGGGAGAACCCCTGCGGCTCCTCCCTGCCACCCTGAACAGAAAGTCGGTCTTGATGTGTGCGCTTGGTCACGTTCCGACCACAGCCCTCCCATCTCCAGGCATTTGTGACCTGGGTCCTGACCACACTCCCAGTCCTTGTACCTCCATTGACACTCATACCTCCTGCAAACACAGCAGGAAGCAAGAAGACAACCGATGCTCTGGGGGTTCGGTCTGCCTGGGGAGTCAAGGAAGAAAGAAGTGATGACCAGAAGACCAGAGCGGCTCCCCAAGAACATGCTTTAGCTGCTGGGAGCAGTGGCAGCCAGCTTCCCACCACCACAACCCTTTCTGCAGGCTTTTCAGACCCCAATTCAAGGGAAGTTTCCAGAACAGGATGGTAGTAATCCCTCCTGAGTAAAAGAAATAGTTATTTCTAATCCTAACATGCCTTGGTCTTCTATGTTAGTTAGACAGTGCTGGGCAAAAGAAGAGCGTGTCTCATGTTGTCACAACCAAGCATCAAGATGTACCGACCTCTGCTTGTGAATCCTACCTGGGAAGCTTTGCCCTGTTACTCACTGACTCTTGTCTGGCTCAGAAGACCATTTGGAAGGCCCAGCCACCCCGCACCTCGAGAGAGGACACTTCCTCTCTTCCTTATCTCTGCTGGCTCCAAAGCACACCCCGGCCGGTCTCCATGGTGACTCTGTAGACCCAAGCTCAGGGCCTCAGGGATGGCAGGGGTAATGGGGGACGAGAAGCGTCCTGGGCAGAGTGGCCCCTGACCACCACCAAAGCTGCCAGCCTGCAGTCTTCCTGCAGGCCGCGGCCACGTGGTGCCATCGGGCCCGACCCAGACGGCTCTGCACGTGGCTTCAAGTCACCCAGGTGAGCGACCTCAGAGGGACATTCATGCACTCCCAGTTCTCCCTTTCAGGCCAGCCCATCTCACTCACGTCCACGGCCCTCGGGTACTTGACGACGGGCTTGGGCCACTGGGTGATCTTCTGTCTGTACCCGTTGCAATCAGGAACAATCTTGCAGCTGATGTCCCCCATCTCTGGGTAGCTAACTTGAAGTTCCCTGTGGAGGGAGGGAGGAGGTCACCCTGTGTGAGGGTTTAGGGTTCAGTCTGGCACTATTAGGAATGTGGCTCAGCCTGTAATCTCAGCACTTTGGGAGCCCGGGGGTTCGAGACCAGCACGGGCAACTTGGCGAGACCTCGTCTCTACAGTGAAATAAAAAATCAGCCAGGTGCGGGAGCAGATGCCTGTAGTTCCAGCTACTTGGAAGGCTGGTAGAAGGATTGTCAGAGTTCAGCAGGTCCACACTGGGGTGCCCGTGAGTGTGCCACTGTACTCCAGTCTGGGCGACAGAGTGAGACTTCGACTCAAAAAAAAAAAAAAGCAGTGTGAAATCAAATGGGATTGCATCTTAAATCTGCCATTAACTAACTGGGTGACCCGAGAGTGACTTGACCTCTTTGGTTTCCTCAGCTGTAAAACAAGGACACTAACTCATAGGGTGGGTGTGAGGAGTAAAGTGTGGTCTGTGTTTGGAACAGAGCCAGGGACATTGAAAGTGATCAGAAAGTGTTAACAACCACCAGTATTCATGTCCAAGAGGACTATACCTCCTTGGGCAAACTTGGGCAGGATCTTTAAAGTAGGACTGAGTTTATAAGAACAATATGAATATATTGCTTTAGGAACATTCTTATTACAGAAAGAAAGGTTTAGCAAGTAGTCATAGCCTCAGTCATGGGCAGAGACTTCTCTCTCCTCTAAACAATCAAGAGCGCCCCATGCCTGAAGTCCCATCATTAGTGGAAAAAATTACTTTTCTTTGGATTAAGCATTGCCCATAGCCTGGGTTCTCCTTAAAAATGCAAATAATTAACCAGGCGTGGTAGCACATGCCTGTAGTTCTAGCTACTTGGAAAGCTGAGGCAGAAAGATCACTGGAGCCCAGCAGGTCGAGGCTGTGGTGGCTGTGAGCGTGCCACTGCACTCCAGCCTGGGCAACAGAATGAGACTCCGACTCAAAAAAAAAAAAAAGCAAATATTGGTCAGGTGTGGTGGCTCATGCCTGGGATCCCTGCACTTTGGGAGGCTGAAGTGGAAAAATTGTGCCCAGGAGTTTGAGACCAGCTGGGCAACCTAGCAAGATCTCTTTTCTATCACCAAAAAAAAAAAAAAAAAAAAAAAAATTATAGGCCGGGCACAGTGGCTCATGCCTATAATCCCAGCACTTTGGGAGGCCGAGGTGAGAGGATTGCCTGAGCCCATGGGTTCGAGACCAGCCTGGACAACTTGGCAAGACCTCATCTCTACAATAAATCAAAAAAATTAGCCAGGCATTGTGGAATATTCCTGTAGTTCCAGCTACTTGGAAGGCTGAGGCAGAAGGATCGCCTGAGCCCAGCAGGTCAAGGCTGCAGTGGCCACGAGTGTGCCAATGCAGTCCAGCCTGCACCAGGAGTGAGACTCCAACTCAAAAAAAAAAAAAATTATGAACAATACAAATATCCCTCAGGGGAAAAACATCTACTCGAAAAGACTGTAGTCTATTTCCCCCAGCACAGGTATTCTGAGAATCTGGTTTCCTGGAAGAGAGACAAAAGGATGTGGAACAAGGAGACAGAGGCTGCAGCATGGGACAAGCCTGGCAAATCCAGCGGCACCAGGGTTGGCCTTAGGGGCTCACCTGTGTTTGACACTCAGAAGTGTAAGCCAGACCTTCAAATCGATATTTAAAATTTTTTTTTCACTTGCCCTTTTGTTGTATTTGATCGCCAAGACCCAGGGTCTCTGGGGCATTCATTTGATGAGGACGATTCACTGAGAGAGATGGGGAAAAGTCACTGCTTGCTGAGCGCTTTTGTTTCTTTGAACTCTTTGCGCGTTTACAGGGATCCTTCTGGATGGCATGGTGTCCACACTTTTTGAAGAAGTTTTAGGGATGGGTTTTCATTTCTCTTCACAGCAGCCCTTTAAGGGCCATTTGGTCTGTTTCTGCCATAGCCCCCGGCCGCCACAGTTGGCGAAAGGTGAGGTGGAGACCCTCTGTGGGCCAGAGACGGACAGTCAACACATAGCACAGAGCTGGGAAAAACCGGGGGAGGGATAGGGAGGAGGTAAACTGAGGGTGGAGAACCTTCCCACACCCACAATGGATCTCTCCTTTTCATCCTGGTTTGGAATTGCTCCATGTGGTAAAAAAAAGTTAAACAAGCGAAATCAGCAAACTGATATTTGGTGAGTGAACCGAGAGCCACAGAGAGTTCCCTGTTAGGACAGGGCACATGCCAGGGGATCAGCAATCCTGTCTCTGTCCCCCTTGTCACAGCCAGCCCAGGGCTTGATGATAGCATATCGCCCCACACAGCAGGACGTGCCGGACGGCACATGCAGGCCGCTGTCCTGCCCAGCAGCGTGATCAAAGGCTGGGAGAGGGACACCAAACTTGCAGATGGCTCAGAGCTGGTGACAACTCAGACAACCAACTCGGCCTACGAGAAGATCTGGACAAGCCCACGGTGAACCGGAACAAAAATTAAAGTAAATGAGAATACACTTTAAAAACTTGAATTCAAGTCCAAAAACCTCAAAGGAGCCACCGTCTCGTGAGCCCCTGCTTGCTGCTTGTGGTTGCCTAACATGGGACGTGTTCTAATTTCCATTCTGACATTTTGGGGACCTCCCAATCCTTCTTGACAAGACTTGAAAAGTTCAAGTCTAGGCACGGTGGCCTGTCATCCCAGCATTTTGGGAGGCCGAGGTGAGCGAATTGCCTGAACCCAGGGGTTGGAGAACAGCCTGGGCAACTTGGTGAGACCTCGTCTCTACAGTAAAATTAAAAAATCAGCTGGGCATGGTGGTGTATGCCTGTAGTTCCAGCTCCTTGGAAGACTGAGGTGGAAGGATCACCTGAGCCCGGCAGGTTGAGGCTGCAGTGGCTGTGAGCATGCCACGGCAGTCAGCCTGGGTGACAGAGTGAGACTCCAACTCAAGAAAAAAAAAAAAGAAAAGAAAGAAAAATTTCGGGTCCCTGGTCTCAGCTTTGCCATTAACTACCTCTGCATAAGAAACTGGGGCAAGGGAAGGGCATTTAGGGGGCCACCCCAGCAGACCAAGTGCGTCACATACATATTATCTCAGTTAATGCAACAGTACCTTGAAGCAGCTGTTACTATTAAGCTCCTCTCCCAGACTAGTAAACTGAGAAAGTCCGGGACAATACACATTTGCAGCTGCTAAGTGTTGGGATCATTTGTTGTGAGCAGCAGAAAACTAATCCAGCAGGCCTGTTCACACTTTCCCAGTGCCACGCACTTTCCTCGCGAGTCGTTTTGTTTCTCCAGGCTTCAGTTTGAGCAAGTCTCTTTGTCACGGCTCTCTGTGAAAGCGTGGGATGTCACGTTTAAAAAGAGCATACCCGGCTGGGTGCGGTGGCTGAAGCCTGTAATCCCAGGGCTTTGGGAGGCTGAGGCAAGAGGATGTTCAGGGTCCACTTATCAGTGAGACCGTGTGATACTTGGTTCTTTGGTTCTGTGATAGATCATTCAGTACTTTAGACTCTTAAGCCCATCCAAGTTGCTGCGAAGTTCATAATTTTGTCCTTCTTCGTGGCTGTGTAATATTCCATCGTGTATGTGTACCACATTTCAAAAAAAATCCAGTCCTCTTTCCATGGGCAGCACGGTTGCTTCCATGTTTTTGCTGTTGTGAATGATGCTGCAATAAACATGCATGTGCAGGTATCTTTTTCATAGAGTGATTTGAGTTCCTCTGGGTATATTCCCAGAAGGGGGATTGTGGGGTCGTATGGAAGGTCGATTTTTAGATCTTTTAGGAATCCCCACACTGCTTTCCACCAACATGTAGAAGTGTTCCCTTTTGGCCACATCCTCTCCAGCATCTGTGGTTTTTTGAGTTTTTGATGATGGCCATCCTGACTAGAGTTAGGCAGTATCTCAGCATGGTTTTGATTTGCATTTCTTTGATGACTCGTGAGACTGAGCATTTTTTCATGTATCTGTTGGCTGCCCGTATGTCTTCTTTTGAGAAGTATCTATTCATATCTTTTGCCCACTTTGTAATAGGGCTGTTCATGTTTTTTCTTTTTGGTATGTTTGAGTTCCTTGTGGATCCTAGATGTTAGGCCTTTGTCAAACATACAGTTGGCAAATATTTTTTCCCAGTCTGTGGGCTGTCTCCCACTCTCACAATAGTTTATTTTGGCCTTGTAGAAGCTTGTCGGTTTGATGAGGTCCCACTTGTCTATCTTATCTCTTATGGCATGGGCATCTGGGGTTTTGATCAGGAATTGGTTGCCAGTTCCAATTTCCATAGGGGTGTCTCCTGCATTTTCTAAGGTTCTTATAGTTTGAGGTTTTATGTTTAGATCTTGGATCCATTTAGAGTTGATTTTTGTGTTTGGTGACAGGTAGGGGTCTTGTTTTAATCTTCTGCATGGGGTCAGCCAGTTTTCCCAGCACTATTTACTAAATAGGCTCTCTTTTCCCCAGTGGTTGATGGTGGAGGCTTTGTCGAAGATGAGTTGGTTGAGAAATTGAGGTTTTGCTTCCAGAATCTCTGTCCTGTTCCGTTGGTCTATCTGCCTGTTCTTGTACCAACATCAGGCTGTTTTGATTATTATAGCTTTAAAATAAAGCTTAAAGTCTGGGAGCGTGATGCCTTCTGCTTCATTTTTGTTTTTGAGTTGGATTCTCACTCTGTCGCCCAGGCTGGAGGGCAGTGTCGTGCTCCCAGTCACCGCGGCCTCGGACTGCTGGGCTCCGGCGATCCTTCCACCTCAGCCTTCCAAGTAGCTGGAACGATAGGTGTGTGCTACCACACCAAGCTTATATTTTGATTTATTGTAGAGATGAGGTCCCACCAAGTTGCCCAGGCTGGTCTTCAACCTGTGGGCTCAGACAATCCTCTCACCTCAGTTTCTCAAAGTGCTGGGATTATAGGCGTGAGCTACTGTGCCCTGCTTGCTTTGTTTTGTTTTGTTTTTGCTGAGATTGTTTTGGCTATTCATGGTCGTTTATGTTTCCATATGAATTCCTGTATGTTTCCAGGTCTGAGAAGAATGCTGCTGGTAATTTAATGAGTATTGCGTTGCATTAAATCTGTAGATTGCCTTGGGTAGGGTGGACATCTTAACAATGTTAATTCTTCCAATCCATGAGCATGGAATATTTTTCCATTTGTTTATGTCATCTTTGATTTATTTGAGCAGTGTTTTGTAGTTTTTGTTGTAAAGGTCTTTGGTTTCTCTGGTTAGGAAAATACCAAGGTATTTCATTTTTATGTGTGGCTAGTGTGAATGGGATTGTGCTTTTGATTTGGGTTTCTGTTTGAGGTGTTGATGTATAGGAATGTAAATGGCTTTTTCACATTTATTTTGTAACCTGGGACTTTGCCAAAGTCCTTTATCAGTGCAAGGAGGTTTTTGACAGATTCTTTTGGGTTTTCGAGGTATAGAATCATATGGCCTGCAAAGAGGGATAACTCAACTCCTCTTTTCTTATTTGGATACCCCTGATTTCCTTCTCTTGTCTTACTGCTCTAGATAGGACTTCCAATACTATGTTGAACAGGAGGGATGAAAGCAGGCATCCTTGTCTTGTTCCAGTTTTCAGTACAAAAGATTATCAGAGATTACTATGTACACCTGTATGGAAATAGATTCGAAAACCTAAATTAAATGGATAACTTTCTTACATCACACAACCTTTCCAGGTTGAAACAAGAAGAAATCAAGACCGTAAATAGATCAATAACAACTCAGGAAATCAACTATGCCATAAGAAAACTACCTAAAAATAAATAAATAAATAAAAAGCCCTGAACCAGATGGCTTTCCAGCAGAATTCTATAAAATGTACAAGGAGGAGCTGATACCAATCCTATTGAAAGTATTCCAGGCAATTGAGAAGATGGAACTCTCCACAAATCATTTTATGAAGCTAACATCACATTGATACCCAAATCGGGGTAAAGATCCAACAAAGAAAACTACAGACCAATATCTTTGATGAACATAGATGCTAAAATTCTCAACAAGATCCTAGCAAACCGGATCCAACAACACATCTCAAAAATCATCCACCACAACCAAGTAGGCTTCACCCCTAGGATGCAGGGCTGGTTCAACATCTGCAAGACCATAAATGTAATTAAATATATCAACAAATATAAAGATAAAAATCACATGCTTATATCATCAGAAGCAGAAAAATCCAGCACCCCTTCCTGATAAAGACCCTCGAACATCTTGGCATAGATGGAACATACCTCAAAACAGTATGAGCCATCTACGAGAAACCCACAGCCAACTTACTGCTAAACAGACAGAAATTGGAATCATTTCCTTTGAAAACCAGAACAAGACAAGGTGCCTTTATTTCAGTGATGATCTCTTGCAAATGAAAATATTCAGCAGTAGTAGAGACAAATCTTCTCTTCTGCAATGATGCCTTGCAATCAAAAGACATCTTCCTACCATGAGACCTCAGGGTCATAAATCCGTGTTTCTCAAACTGGAGGGTCTGCTGGCATGTCCAAGAGGTCCTGAGGATAGCTTCCATGACTCCAGTCTGACAAATACTGAGCCCTGGATGAGGACCATCAGCAGAAGCAGATGGGGGCAGAGTGGGAGTGTGGAGTCAGACAAGGGAGCTGGGTCCTGACTGTGCCCTTTCTGAGCTGTGGGCAGGTTCCTTAATCTCTGGGGACTCTTAATCTGCAGAATGGAGGTGATAAAATCAATTTGGCAGGTTCATGCTGCCAGTGAAATGAGCCAAGGAGTTTAAGTTCTGGCAGGATGCCTGGCACATAGCAGGTGACCCGAAGCTACCCACGTATGCCCCTGTGCACATGTCACCAGGGTGCTGAGATGTGGTCTCTGCAGGTCAGAGCCTGAGGCATCCAGGGCCCTAGGCTGGTCACTTCCAGCAACGCTGCAGACACCCTCCTTTCCTGTGTCTTCCCAGTATGGGAGACACAGGAAGCGCCAAGGCACGTCTTCGCGGAACCGTTGTTGTGGCCCCGTCCTGCCTTACCCTGACCCAGCTGACTTCTGGGGGGTGGGGTGTCGACCTTGCACCTCTCAGAGTGAGACACCTGCTTGCCTCTGGGTCCACTCAACCTAGAAAACGGGGGCCCACCCATGAGAGGGAGTCAGTCATGGTTCTCTTCTTTCTCCAACATAGAAACTTCATCCAGAGTCGCTGAACAAGATTTTACAGAATGTACTGATATGCACAAAATTTGTTACTTTTCTTTTTTGAGTTGGAGTCTCACTTTGCCACCCAGGCTGGAGGGTAGTGGCATGATCACCACAGCCTAGAAATCCTGGGCTTCAGTAATCCTTCTGCCTCAGCCTCCCAAGTAGCTGGGACTACAGACTCGCACCACCATGCCTAGCTAATTTAAAAAAATTTTTTACAGACAAGGTCTCTGTGGTACCTAGGCCAGTCTCAGACTCCTAAGCTCAAGCGATCCTCCAGCCTTGGCCTCCCTAAGTGCTAGCATTACAAGATGTGAGCCACCACGCCAGGCCTGTTATTGTTATTATTATTTTTTTAAGGATTCAACTAATAATTTTTATTTGTTTATTTATTTATTTATTTATTTATTTATTTTGAGTTGGAGTCTCATTCTGTCACCCAGGCTGGAGTGCAGTGACACTCTCATGACCACCGCAGCCTCGACCTGCTGGGCTCAGGTGATTCTTCCTCCTCAGCTGCAACTACAGGCACGCACCACCATGCCCAGTTAATTTCTTTCTTTTTTTTGGGGGGGGGGGTTTATTGTAAAGATAAAGTCTTGCCAAGTTGCCCAGGCTGATCTCGAACCCGTGGGCTCAGGCACTACTCTCACCTTGACATCCCAAACTGTTGGGATTATAGGTATGAGCCACCGTGCCTGGCCTCAGCTACATAATTTTTAAAGAGAGGACTTATATTATTATTCTAAAAGTATAGTTTGTAAAAAAAAAATAAACATAAATAGATAAAATAAACAAAAAGTAATGGTTCATAAAAATTCAAAGGTACAAAAAAAAAAGCAAGTAAGAAGTGAAAGATCTTTCTTCCCTTCTCCCATTTCTCAGTGATGGGCTCCATGGAGTATCCCTCTTGCCAACCACTAACCGGCAGGGTAGGTTGGCAGCAAGGTGACCTGGGGAGCCCTCAGGAAGACTGTGAGTGTAGAGAAGTAAAGACTTGCTTTTCTAACCAGCAGAATCCATGAGGAGAGAGGGGAATGCCAGGCTTTCTGTCTGACTTGGAGCTCATGCTCTTGGAAGGGTAATATGGCCCCAGCCAGCCTTGACGCTGAGGTCTGTCCAGTGCCACGGTCCCTTCGGGGCCACCTGTCCAAACACTTCTGTGAACCACTCTCTTAAAGGATCTCTTAGAGAGGGTCAACTCACACTTCCTTGCAACGTCTACTTTTATTTTTTTTGAGTAGGAGTCTCACTCTGTCGCCCAGTCTGCAGTACAGCGGCATGATCACGGCCACCGCAGCCTTGACCCGCTGGGCTCAAGTGATCCTTCCACCTCAGCTTTCTAAGTAGCTGGAACCACAGGTGCACACCACCATACCCAGCTAATTTTTTTGATTTATTGTAGAGACGAGGTCTTGCCAAGTTATCCAGGTTGGTCTTGACTCCACTTCCCAAAGTGCTGGGATTACAGGCATGAGCCACTGTGCCCGGCCTAACAACCTCTACTTTTTATGAAGATGTGGCTTTGTTAGGGCTGCAAGGAAAGGCGGGTCTTTCTGGGCTGTAGGGAGGAACGGTCTCTCTCTGGCTCTCACAAAGGGGGTGAGGCCAGTCCCCCTTCCTCAAGACCCTTCGGTTTGGAAGGCCTGAGGGAGCCGACCGTGTCCACAGCCCTCCTAGTCGGGGAGAAGAACACTCTGAAGGCAGGAAGGAACCTGTTTCCAAGTCCCTTTTTCAGTGTCTTTTGTCCTCCACCGAGGGTGTCTTCAGACCTAATATCGATCCTGTTTTCCCACAAAAGTGGGTTCAAGAGATGGCATTCACTGGGCACAGTGGCTCATGCCTGTCATCCCAGCACTTCGGGAGGCCGAGGTGAGAGGATTACCTGAGCTCAGGGGTTCGAGACCAGCCTGGGCAACTTGGTGAGACCTCGTCTCTGTCTACAATAAATCACAAAAACTAGCCGGGCAGGGCGGTGTGCATCTGTAGTTTCAGCTACTTGGAAGGCTGAGGTGGAAGGATCACCCGAGTACGGCAGG
>NW_007251042.1:894462-899490 GCF_000164805.1 Carlito syrichta
CACACACACACACACACACACACACACACACACACACACACACACAATTAGCCGGGCATGGTAGCTCATACCTATAGTTCCAGCTACTTGGAAGACTGAGGCAGAAGGATGGCCTAAGCCCAGAAGGTCAAGGCTGTGGTGGCTGTGAGCATGCACTCCAGCCTGGGTGACCATGAGATTCTGATTCAAAAAAAAAAGAGATGACTTTCCTGGGTCCTGGAAACACCTCCTCCCTGAGACCCACCCTTGTGGTCACCCCTGTGCCTCCTGCCTCCCAGCCCGCCCTGCCTTACCCACACACATCTCGGTCTTGAGCTGGCAGGTCCTCGAAGGTACATTGGACACCTCCACCTGAGCCAGCTCCACCTCCTTGGCTAGTGTTGTTTTCCTCATCTTTGGGGGACGCCATCGCAAAACTCAGCAACAGGGCCACCACCACAAGACCCAGCAACAGGGCCAACAGGACCACCAGCCTCATTGTCCAACCTGCGGGCACCTGAAACAGAAAGAGCCTTTAGTTCCAGCTGCTGCTGGAGCTTCTGTAGGGGGCCCCTGCCCACTGCCTGTGTCCCCACCCCAGGGGCCCACCTGGAGGGACAGAGACCTCTGGTAGACACAGGAAGAAAGACAGGCAGCTAGCTGCTGGGGCTCTAGCAGCTAATCTGCCACCCGGACACGAGTTCCTAGGGAGGACTTGGGCCTCCTCCAAGCTGGACTCAATGTGTCATCCTAGTGGAGGCCCCACCCCTGGCAGGGCATGACTGTGCTGTCATTCTCTTCCTGGCTGCGAGGGCAGCAAACAGGCTGCAAATGAGTGCTTGTGTGAAGCTTTCTGGGCGCCTTATCCTGCCCAGCACTTGCCCCAGGCATGGATGGTCACCTGGCCAGGGCCAGCCTGTTCTAAGCTTTAAGACAAGCCCTGGGAAGCTGGTGACCCAGGCTCAGGGCAGAGGGTAGAGGCTGAGGGAGGAGCCCCTCTGACTGGCTCTGCCTCTCCTGGCCCAGTTCTTCTACCGCCCATCTCCATAGCCTGCGGGACAGTCCCAAGGTAGAGGTGGCCGGACACAGGGGCCCCGTGTAGGAAGGGCTGCTGCAGGGGGTGGGAACAGGGCACCCCAGGGCCCAAGGCCAGCTCTGAAGGGCCAGCTGAGGACAGAAGGTGCATCCGGCTACACCTTGCAGCTGTGCTGACCTCAGTACTCTCCCAGAATAACAGTCTCTGGAAAAGGAGGCCTGCAGGCTGCTAGGCACTGGGGAGGGGGCGGCCTGCTCCCAAACTGCGCCAGGAAGAAGGGGAAGGGGAAGGGGAAGCGGAGACTTCAGCTTTCCTAGAACAGTCCAGCAAGGCATGCCTGGGACTCTGATAAGCGCCTGTGCGGGCCAGGGAAGATCAAAGGCAGCTTCTTACAGCCTTGCCGATGGCTCTGCTGTGGGAGGACCTCTCAGGGGTCAGGGTGCGGGGATGCACCACCAGCTGGCAACTGGGACCCGTGGCTTCTGCTCTGAACTCTGCCTGGGTGCTGAGGAGGCCACGGTGCCTCCCTGGGATGCACGCTTGTCTCTTTCACAAACAAGTAAAATGATTCCTGTCACCCCTGCCTTGCTGCGGAAGATGAGGTCATGGCTACGAAGTACATGAAGCTAGATTTTTAAAGAAACTATTTTCAGGCCGGGCACGGTGGCTCAACCTGTCATCCCAGCACTTTGGGAGGCCGAGGTGAGGGAATTGCCTGAGCCTATGGGTTCGAGAACAGCCTGGGCAAGTTAGTGAGACCTCCTTTCTACAATAAATTAAAAAATTAACCAGGTGTGGTGGCGCGCGCCTGTAGTTCCAGCTACTTGGAAGGCTGAGGCGGAAGGATTGCCTGAGCCCAGAAGGTCGATGCTGGGGTGGCCCTGAACGTGCTACAACACTCCTGCCTGGGTGGTGGAGTGAGACTCCAACTTTTTTTTTTTTTGAGTTGGAATCTCACTCTGTCGCCCAGACTGGAGTGCAGTGGCCGCTCCCAGCCACCGCAGCCTCGACCTGCTGGGCTCCAGCGATCCTTCCGCCTCAGCCTTCCAAGTAGCTGGAACTACAGGTGTGCACTACCACGCCCAGCTCATTTTTTGATTTACTGTAGAGATGAAGTCTCGTCAAGTTGCCCAGGCGGGTCTCGAACCCACGGGCTCAGGCAATCCACTCACCTCAGCCTCCCAAAGGTGCGGGATTACAGGCTGAGCCACCGAGCCTGGCTGAGACTCCAACTTTAAAAAAAAAAAAAAGAACGAAAGAAACTATTTTCGGCATGGCTTGCCTTCCAGTTCAATTCCTGCCTCCAGGATCCCAACCTATAGCAAAAAGTTCCCTCCTTTGGGACTATAAACTAAACACATTTCTCAATCATTAGGCTGCCTGAAGACCACCCAGGATACCCTCCCCCACCCTGAGAAACTTATTCCCAAGATCTCCCCTAAGAAGACCACTGTAGAATAAAATGAAAGGAATCAGGAGCGTGACTGGCACATAGTAAATACTCAATAATGTAATAGTGGTGTAAGTATTCTTCCACAGATCCATTCATCCATTCATTCATTTGCAATCCACTTCACCGATAGGTGTTAAGCTCCTCTCACATGCCTGTCCCATGGAGGCCCTGGGGTCTGGGTCGAGCACAGTCCCTATCTTCACACAGGGACATTCAGAACCAGAGTGTGATGCTGTCAGAATGGATGGTCTCCCAAGGTCAAAAGACTCTTGTCTTCCAAGTGGCATCACTAGAGAAGCCAAAACCTGGGTGTCAACAGATGTTAGCAGAGACGATGATGGCAGCCTGGAGGTAGAGGAAGCATCCACGATACGGGCTGCTTCTGTTAAGCCCACACATAACAGCAGTATTTCACGTGTCCCAAAATCCTCATGCCAAGCCCCTGAAGTAGGCACCCCATCTTACAGAGGGGAAAGAGGCACAGAGAGGTTCGCTAACCTGATCTTGGTCACCCAGCTAGGAAGTGGCAGACCTGGGATTTGAACCCAGGCAGTCTGGCTCCGGAGTCTGTGTTCTTTTTTTTTGAGTTGGAGTCTCACTCCATCACCCAGACTGGAGTGCAGTGGCATGCTCACGGCCACCCCAGCCTTGACCTGCTGGGCTCCGGTGATCCTTCCCCCTCAGCCTTCCAAGTAGACGGAACTACAGGCACATGCTACCCTATCCGGTTAATTTTGTTTTCCTTCTTTTATTGTAGAGATGAGGTCTCACCAAGTTGCCCAGGCTGGTCTTGAACCCGCAGGCTCAGGCAATCCACTCACATCGGCCTCCCAAAGGGCTGGGATTACAGGCTGAGCCACCAAACCCGGCTGAGTCTGTGCCCCACTGCCCCCTACTGCAGCTCTGTAGCCTCCCACTTACCCCCTCTGTATTCCCTTTGCTCTTGGGGGGAGGCCCAGATTCCTCCAGGCGACCCACAGTGCCCTGTGAGACCTGGCTCTTGCTGCCTCTCTGGCCACCGCCTTCCGCCTCTCACATGCTAACTCCAGCAGGTCCCTCAAGCTCCTTCTTGTCCCGGGGCCTTCAAGTGCACCACCCCCTCTTCGGTGGGTAGCTGAAATGGCATCTCCTCAGAGAAACTTGCTCTGACCTCCAGGCTCAATCAGATTCCTGTTATACACAATCAGAGCACCTTACTCCTTTCCTCATTCTTTCTATAGATGTGCAATAAATTATTTTGTAGTTATTTGCTTCGTGATAGATTCCCCCCACCCCACACCCCAACCTACATACTTCTGGGAGGCAGCACCAAGTCTGTGTCTGTGTTGGGGATTTCAAGTGCCCTACCTGGAGTACATAGATGCTTAATAAAATGTGTGTTTAAACGCACAACAAATGCCACTTCTCTTTCTGATCATCCTTATTTTCACGTAACAGCTCAAGACTATAAACATCAGTAGGAAACTAATCACTCAGGTTGGCCTCTAGCCCTGGATCCCTTTTGCTTATTTATCTAACCTTCTCTGGCTTGTTTTCATACAGAGAGATCTGGCAGAATGTAGTGTTTCTCAGTATTTTCAAATCTGATCTTTCTCTTGGGGATTCTCAGGATTTTGCTTTGTGCTTGAAATCCAAGATCTGGGAGCTGTGTCCAAGCTCATCCCACTGCATGAGTAGGGATAGGCACACCTCCCCTCCCCTTCACCAGCTGGCTTCGCTCAATTGCCTCGCTTCTGGAAGCTTCCATGGCTAGATCCCTCAGTGCCCACCCCTGAATCCTCAGTCTCTTCCTTCAGTCACCTGGACTGGGACCACCTCCAAACGCCATCAATCAGGCAAGCCTGTGGCTTTGTAAGGTGCCTTGGCCCCTCCAGCCACCAAGATCTGCTGGACCAGTGCTGCTAGAACTCTGGATCCCCTCATCCCTCCAGGCCACCTGTGCTTGACACTCCCCCATCACTACCCAAGCCTCACGTCCTTCTTCTAGACACAGACTCTCTCATTCTTTCCCTCCCCCTACACCTTTCCACATATGCCCTCTGGAATCTCTGGACTGTAGTAAACTAATTGTTCCTTATTCTTTTTGGTTTTTTTCATCCCTAAAAAAATAGCAATGAATTGAGATATAATTCACACACCGTAAAATCCACCCTTTCAACGTGCACAATCCGAGGATTTAATATAGTCACAAGGTTTGTAACTGAGCCCATATTAGAAAAATCATAAGGCGTTTGTTCTACTTATTTTCTTCCTCCATGTATGATTGCTTGAGTACACTGTGATAGGGGATAGTCACTAGTAATTGATTAACTTCATTCCTAACGCCTGGGGCCTACCCGCAAGATTAATGAACTTGTGCGGGGGGCCAGCCCCCACAGAGATTAGAGGGTCCCTTGGAAGGTGTGGCAGCATCAGCGATTATTCTGGAGAAATAGAGAGGGGAGAAAGAAAGAGACTGGACTCCTGCTCAGGTGACCAGAAGCCATTTAATGGGTGTAATCTCAGGGCTTTTATCCCCAAACTCTGCAAAGTCATCATCACAGGAAACAAAGGTAGCATG
>NW_007251042.1:899725-900676 GCF_000164805.1 Carlito syrichta
ATTCAACTAGTTTTTATTAAAACAATTGCTGCTATGGTTACACTCTTCTAGTACCAGCTGGCCTAATTCAAACTTCACTAGCCCCCCTAAATCAAACTAAACTAACCACACTTCTATAATAAAATGGTTACTTAATTTTTCTTAATCTATATAAACTATTTTCTTAAAACCTATATCTATAAATTTCTAAAGGTCGCATCAAGAGAACCTGTGACCTGCACTAAGGCTCCTCAATGTGACTCAAAGCCAAACTTAAATTGTGATAAAGCAAAAGACCAAAGCCGTGGGGAATGGGAACAATAGACTCCTAGGTTAGCTGTGTTCGTTCCGGTCTCAGAGTCTTCTGTTAGAGCCAGCTGGAGCTTTTCTTGGTAGATTGTGCCAAATGGAAAAGGAGGGAGGGAATGAGTCAACAGCTCCCGAACACATCCTAGTGGTCTCGGGGTCTATGGCCCTTCCTGATCCCTAACGCTCAGTGGGCCTCCATGGCCGGCTCCCAACATCCTTGTTTCACTTTTTTTTGTTTTTTTGAGTCTCACTCTGTCACCCAGACTGGAGTGCAGTGGCCGCTCCCAGCCACTGCAGCCTCGACCTGCTGGACTCAGGTGATCCTTCCACCTCAGCCTTCCAAGTAGCTGGAACTACAGGCATGCGCTACCACACCCGGCTAATTTTTTGATTTTTATTGTAAAGGTGAGGTCTCGCCAACTTGCCCAGGTGGGTCTCGAACCTGCGGGCTCAGGCAATCTACTCACCTCAGCCTCCCAAAGCACTGGGATTATAGGTTGAGCCACTGAGCCTGGTCTGTTTTTCTTTTCTTTCTTTCTTTCTTTATTTTTTTGAGTTAGAGTCTCACTCTGTCGCCCAGACTGGAGTGTAGTGGCCGCTCCCGGCCACTGCAGCCTCGACCTGCTGGGCTCCGGCGATCCTTCTGCCTCAGCCTTCCAAGTA
>NW_007251042.1:900899-912439 GCF_000164805.1 Carlito syrichta
ATTTATTGTAGAGATGAGGTCTCGCTGCCCAGGTGGGTCTCGAACCCGTGGGCTCAGGCATTCCACTCACCTCAGCCTCCCAAAGGCGGGGGACAGGCTGAGCCACCGAGCCCGGCTTTGTTTTTCTTTTAAAGAACAATAACCCTTAGGTCATTTAGACCTCCTTGATGGCATTCAAAAGTTTGATTGGCCAAGGGACTCAGTTTTGATGTTGGGGAATCTTACCTCCCCCAAGTCTACCTTACTCATAAAAGTCCCCAGTTGGTGGGGTGCGGTGGCTCAAGCCTGTAATCCCAGCACTTTGGGAGGCCAAGGCAAGAGGATTGCATGAGCCCAGGGGTTCGAGACCAACCCGGGAAACTTGGTGAGACCTCGTCTCTACAATAAATTAAAAGAAAAAAATAGCTGGGCGTGGTGGCATGTGCCTGTAGTTCCAGCTTCTTAGAAGGCTGAGGTGGAAGGACTACTGGAGCCCAGCAGTTGGAGACTTCGGTGGCTGTGAGCATGCCATTGCCCTCCAGTCTGGGCAACACAGCAGAGTGAGACTCCAACTAAAAAAAAAAAAAAGCCCCCATTTATGTTCAAAGGCAGGTCAGATTTGAGAGCTTGCTTCTCCCACCCTCACGTTTTGGCTTAATTGAATCAACCTTGCTCTGCTCCTAAGTGCTGATGTGTTAGTGTTTGGCTCTCTGTGCATCAGGTACTTGAAACTAACTTTTGAGGTACTACAACAGGTTGTGCAAACATCACCACTACCTACTCACAGACCGTTTTCATCAACCGGAAGGATGTCCTGTGCTCATCAGCAGTGACCCACTATTTCTCCCTCCCTCACAGCCCTTGATGATGATAATCTCCTTTTTGTCTGCATGGACAACAGCTTTCCCTCGCTCCCCTTCAGCCTCCCATCCCATGGCCACTTTCTTGGTCACTGTCAGCACTAAAAACTGCTCCATCCCTACAATCATAAATTCAAGCAGCCATTCTGATCACAATCTCTTTTTCCTACTCTTATTATTCCCACAGCATTTCATCTTTTTATTTATTTGTTTGTTTGTTTGTTTAAATTTGGGGGGCCGGGTGCGGTGTCTCATGCCTATAATCCCAGCACTTTGGGAGACTGAGGTGAGTGGATTGCCTGAGCCCACGGGTTCGAGACCAGCCTGGCCAACTTGGCAAGACCTCATCTCTACAGTAAATCCAAAAATTAACCGGGCGTGGCGGCGTGTGTCTGTAGTTCCAGCCATTTGGAAGGCTGAGGCGGAAGGATCGCCTGAACTCAGCAGGTCGAGGCTGCAGTGGCCATGAGAATGCCACTGCACTCCAGTCTGGGTGATAGAGTGAGACTCTGACTCAAAAAATTAAAAATTAAAAAAATAAAATGGTGAATCGTAAAATATGTGAAGCATCTCAATAAAATTGTTCAAAAAAAAAAAAACAACTCTGGTGGCATCAGCAAAATGGAGGACTAGGAAGCTCCAAACTCTTTTTCCCTCATGGAAACGCACATGTGTGCATGCACATACATGCTGGATTAACGTTATAGGCACTCTGGAAAACAGTCAAAGGTTTAGAGCAACCAAGTAAATGCCCCATCAAGAAAAGCCTCCTTCAAATGGTGGGAATTTCATTTTCTTTCTCCTTTGCTCCACTTCTCCAATACAGCAACCATCCTGGTCTGGAGGAGATGGTAGCTGAATTCTCAATTCCCTCTCTCAAAGCGCAGGAGACAGGGCAGACTTTATTTGCATTGTTCTAACCTGTCTGGGGACTGCCAATGGGACTGCTCTCTGTTTTGCCTAATTTGGATGACTGGTCAGAAAAAGGGGCAGATATTGTTGGTGAAAGCAGCAGAGAAAGTACAGAATGCAGACAGTGGGACAGAGATTGAAGATTAAGACTACAATAGACCATCGAAGGCCTCAAGGAGTTCCTGGGGTGAGATTCAGGAAAATTAAGACATTTTGAAAGCAGCTGTGTTTGTGGGGAAATCAGCAAAGTCACATGCAGGCTCTTATAAGACACATGCCCTGAAGATTTTATTTATTTAGTTAGTTAAAACTGGACTCAGTGGCTTACACCTGTAATCCCAGCAATTTGGGAGGCAGAGGCGAGAGGATTGCCTGAATCTAGGGGTTTGAGACCAGCCTGGTCAACCTGGCGAGACCTCATCCGTACAATAAATCAAAAAATTACCGGGTGCAGTGGCACACACCTGGGGTTCCAGCTGCTCAGAAGGCTGAGGCAGAATGATCACCTGGGTCCAGCAGGTGGAGGCTGCGGTGGTCATGAGTGTGCCACTGCAGTCCAGCCTGGGCGTCAGAGTGAGACTCTGACTTTAAATAAATAAAGATTTAGTTAGTTGATTAGTTTTGAGTTGGAGTCTCACTCTGTCACCCAGGCTGGAGTGCAGTGGCAAACTCACAGTCACCGCAGCCTCGACCTGCTGGGTTCAGGCAATCTTTCCTCCTCAGCCTTCCAAGTAGCTGGAACTACAGGCACCTACCGCCAGGCCCGGCTAATTTTTTTGATTTATTGTGGAGAGGAGGTCTCGCCATGTTGTCCAGGCTGGTCTCAAACTCCTGGGTTCAGGCAATCCTCTCTCCTCTGTCTCCCAACGTGCTAGGATTACAGGTTGTGAGCCACTGTGCCTGGCCTCCAAAAACTTAAAGGTTTCGTATCTGGCCGATCCTCAGGTTCAGATCAAGCCCAGCTAATTGGTAAAGGACTATTCTAGCACATAGCCAGTTGGCAAAGACTGGGGGAGATGGCTGTTTTTTTCTCCAAGTGTCCAATTTTTTTTTTTTTTGAGTTGAGTCTCACTCGGTCGCCCAGACTGGAGTGCAGTGGCCGCTCCCGGCCACCGCAGCCTCGGCTGCTGGGCTCCAGCGATCCTTCCGCTTCAACCTTCCAAATAGCTGGAACTACAGGCGCATACTACCATGCCCGGCTAATTTTTTGATTTATTGTAGAGATGAGGTCTCCCTGCCCAGGCGGGTCTCGAACCTGTGGGCTCAGGCAATTCACTCACCTCAGCCTCCCAAAGGCGCGGGATTACAGGCTGAGCCACCAAGCCCGGCTAATTTTTTATTTTAATTTTTATTTTTTTGAGTTGGAGTCTCACTCTGTCACCCAGACTGGAGGGTAGTGGCATGCTCCCAGCTACCACACCTCGACCTGCTGGGCTCAGGCGATCCTTCCACCTCAGCCTACCAAGTAGCTGGAACTACAGGCACGCACCACCATGCCCAGTTAATTTTTTGGTTTATTGTAGAGATGAGGTCTCACCAAGTTGCCAAGGCTGGTCTCGAATCCACAGGCTCAGGCAACCCTCTCACCTCAGCCTCCCAAAGTGCTGGGATTAGAGGCATGAGCCACCATCCTAGCCCCAATTTTTAACAAAAAAAATTCTCTAGGCATACAAAGAAAAAGGAAAAGATAGTGCACTCAAAAGTACAAATTAAATGTACAGAAACTGTCTCTGAGGAAGCCCAGACATCAGACTTAGTACAAAGAGTTTAAAACACCTGTCTTAAATAGCTCAAAAAACTAGCCAGGCGTGGTGGTTCACGCCTATAATCCCAGCACTTTGGGAGGCAGAGGCGAGAGGACGACTGAGCTCGGGTTCCAGTCCAGCCTGAGCAACATGGCGAGACCTCATCTCTGCAATAAATAAAAAAATTAGCCAGGCATGGTGGTGCTTGCCTGTGGTTCCGGCTTCTTGGAAGGCTGAGGAGGAAGGATCACCTGAGCCTAGCAAGTAGAGGCTGCGTGGCTGTGAGCCCTGTGCCACAGCACGCCAGCCTGGGTGACAGAGTGAGACTCAGACTCAAAGGTTAAAAAAATACTCAAAAAACTAAAGGAAAACACAAAGAACTAGCCGGGCTCGGTGGCTCAGCCTGTAATCCCATGACTTTGGGAGGCTGAGGTGAGTGGATTGCCTGAGCCCGCGGGTTCGAGACCCACCTGGGCAACTTGGCAAGACCTCATCTCTACAATAAATCAAAAGAAATGAGCCGGGCGTGGTAGTGCGCGCCTGTAGTTCCGGCTACTTGGAAGGCTGAGGCGGAAGGATCGCTGGAGCCCAGCAGGTTGAGGCTGCGGTGGCCGGGAGTGGCTACTGCACTCCTGTCTGGGTGACAGAGTGAGACTCTAACTCAAGAAAAAAAACAAAGAAAACACAAAGAACAAGAGGAAATCAGAAAACAATATATAAACAAGATGAGATATCAATAAAGAGATAGAAATCACTATAGTCTCCCCATTACCCATGAGGAACACATTCCAAGACCCAGAGCAGATGCCCCAAACCTCAGATAAGACCAAATCTGAGTCTGTCAATTGGAACACATTTCTGTTTATGTCTTCTACCCACAAATTGAATGCCTTTTCCACCTTCACTAAGCACTTATCATATACTGTGGCCAAAACTTTTGCAGTTGGAAGAACAACAGCAAAACTAGCACTAATTTCTTTTTTCTTCTTCACAATTTCATGGATAGAAGATTCATGCAACCTCAGCATACAGTATTTTTCCTTTTTGTATGAAGTCAAGAACTTTCTACTTTTCACTTCAAGGAAGCACTTTACCTTCTCTGGCATATCCAAATTGTCAGAATCACTACTTTTGCGTTTTGGGGTCATTCATTTTTTTTTTTTTTTGAGTCAGAGTCTCACTCTGTCGCCCAGGCTAGAGTACGGTGGCATGCTCATGGCCACTGCAGCCTCAAACTGCTGAGCTCAGGAGATCCTTCTGTCTCAATTTTCCAAGTAGCTGAAAATATAGGCATGCGCTCCCACGCCCAGCTTATTTTTTGATTTATTGTAAAGACAAGGTCTCACCAAGTTGCCCAGGCTGGTCTTGAACCCATGGGTTCAGACAATCCTCTTACCTCAGCCTCCCAAAGTTCTGGGATTACAGGTGTGAGCCATCACACCCGGCCTGGAGCCATTCTAAAGTAAAATAAGGGTTGCTTGAGCACAAGATTGCGATACTGCAACAGTCTGATAAATGACAAGTGACTGATGGGTGGGTAGTGTAGCCAGGGTGGGTATATGGGACAAAGGGACGATCCACCTGGCAAAACAGGTAATACCAAGCAGGACAAAGTGAGAAGTCACAGGATTTCATCACGCTATTCAGAACAGCACATAATAGTAAACGAATGAATTGTTTATTTCTGGAATTTTCCATCTGCTTATTTAAGTAACTGAAACCATGGCAAGCAAAACTACGGATAAAAGGGAACGACTGTACAAACAGGAGTCAGATAGAAACTCTGAAGCTGAAAAATATGGAAACTGAAGTGATAAATTCAGTAGATGGGTTCAACAGAAGATGTGGGCAAAAGAAATATTCAGTGAACCTGAATATAGGACAATTGAAATTACTGAGTAGGCCAGGTGTGGTGGCTCGCGCCTCTAATCCCAGCACCTTGGAGGCCGAGGTGTGAGGATTGTCTGAGCCCGTGGGTTCAAGACCAGCCTGGGCAGCTTGGCGAGACCTCATCTCTACAATAAATCAAACATTCGCTACTTGGGATGTTGAGGTGGAAGGATTGCCTGAGTCTAGTAGGTTGAGGCTGCGGTGGCTGTGAGCATGCCACTGCACTCCAGCCTGGGTGACAGAGTGAGACTTCAACTCAAAAAAAAAAAAAAAAAAAAATTACTGGGTCTAAGGAGCAGAAAGAAATAAAAAGAATGAAGAACGTGAAAAGATCATAAGGGATTTGTGGGACACCATCAAGCAACTATATGCATTATGAGAGTCCAAGAAGGAGAGAAAAAAAAAAGACAAAGAGTAGAGAGATTATTTTGAGAAATAATGGCTTATAACTTCCTAAATTTTATGAAATACATGAATTTGAATAACCAAGAAGCTGGAAGAACTCCAACTAAGATAAACTCAAAGATACCTACACTGAGACACATTATAATTAAACTGTTGGAATCCAAAGACCAAAGAGAATTGTGAAAGTAACAAGCGAGAAGTGATTCATGAGATACAGAGATCCTTAAACAAAATATCAACCAATTTGTCAGCAGAAATCTTGAAGCCATTGGACATTAGTATGATATATTTAAAGTGCTGAGAGAAAAAAGAATGGCAGCTTAGAGTTCTATATTCAGCAAAACTATCTTTCAAAAAGTAACGGAGAAATTAAGACATGCCCACATAAACAAAAGCTGATGGAGTTTATTACCACTAAAGCTGTCCTGCAAAAAATGTAGTGCTTCAGGCTGAAATAAAAAGATTACAGTAAATTGAAACTGGATGAAAAAAAGATAAAGATCTTTTGGGGGTAAAAAATAGACAAATATAAAATCCAGTATTATTATAATTTTTGTTTTGTTTTGTTTTTTTAAGTCAGAGACTCACTCTGTCGCCCAGGATGGAGTGCAGTGGCACGCTCACAGCCACCGCAGCCTCGACTTGCTGGGCTCCAGTGATCCTTCTGCCTCAGCTTCCCAAGTTGCTAGAACTACAGGCACGCACCACCACATCTGGCTAATTTTTTTATTTATTGTAGAGATGAGGTCTCACGAAGTTGCCCAGGCTGGTCTCAAACCTGTGGGCTCAGGCAATCCTCTCACCTCGGTCTTCCAAAGTTCTGGGATTATAGGCGTGAGCCACTACGCCCGACCTAATTTTTGGCTTGTAACCCCACTTTATTATTATTATTTCTTTGAGCCAGAGTCTCACTCTGTCACCTAGGCTGGAGTGCAGTGGCATGCTGCTCATGGCCACTGCAGCCTCAGCCTGCTGGGCTCTGGCGATCCTTCCGCCTCAGCCTTCCAAGTAGCTGGAACCACAGGCATGCACTACCACATCTGGCTAATTTTTAAAATTTATTTTGTAGAGACAAGGTCCCACCATATTGCTCAGGCTGGTCTCGAACCCCTGAGTTCAGGCAGTTTTCTCATCTCTGCCTCCCAAAGTGTTGGGATTTCAGGCATGAGCCACCGCACTCGACTTGTAACCCCACTTTTAAAATATAGGAGATCTTAGTACATTTAGTGTTGCTGTAAATGAATACCGGAGGCTGGGTAATTTATAAAGAAAAGAGGTTTATTTGGCTCACAGTTCTGCTAGCTGGAATATTGGGCATCTGGTGAAAGCCTCAGGCTTCTCCTCACAGCAGAAGCCAGAGGGAGCCAGTGTGGGCAGAGATCACATTGTGAGAAGAAACCAGGGTAAGAGGAAAGGGGCCAGACTCTTTTTTAACAACCAGCTATTGTGGGGACAGAGTGAGAACTCACTCCCCTTCTCCCCCCAGGGAGGGTATTAATCTATTAAAGAGGGATCTTCCCCTTTGACCCAAATACCTCCCATTAAACCCCATTTACAACATGAGATTTGGAGGGGAAAGACATTCAAATGATAGCACAGGATTTAAGACAATGAACGAAATAATTATAAATCTATGTTAATGGGTATGAAACATACAAAGATGTAAATTTTGACATCAGTAACATAAAGTGGAGGGGGGTATGGAACTGCAATTGAAGTTTATACAATTAAAGTTAAGTTATTGTCAACTTAAATGAAATCTTTATAACTTTAGGATGTTATATGCAGTCCCCATGGTAACCACAAAATATATCTAAAGAATATACACAAAATAAAATGAGAAGTGAATCAAACTTGTCGCTACAAAAAAAAAAGTATATATACGTATATCTCCACTAAACCAGGAGGTCGAGGCTGCGGTGGCCGTGAGCGTGCCACTACACTCCAGCCTGGGTGGCAGAGTGGGACTCCAACTCAAAAAAAAAGAAGAAAAGCATGATACATGATCCAACTACATGCTATCTATATCAGACTCATTTGTAGACCTAAGTATACACCTAGATTGAAAGAGAAAGGATAAGTTGGGTGCAGTGGCTCACGTCTGTAATTCTAGCACTTTGGGAGGTAGAGGCAAGAGGATTGCCTGAGTCCAGGTGTTCGAGACCAGCCTGGGCAACATGGCGAGACCTCATCTCCACAATAAATCAAAAAATTAGCTGGCTGTGGTGGTGTGTGCCTGTAGTTCCAGCTACTTGGAAGACTGAGGTGAAAGGATCACCTGAGTCCAGCAGTTCTAGGCTGCAGTGACCATGAACGTGCCACTGAACTTCAACCTGGGTGACAGAGTAAGATGCCGACTCAAAAAAAAAAAAAAGAAAGAAAAGAAAAAGATGTCTCATGCGCATAGTAACTAAAAGAGAGCCGGGATTGGCCAAGGCACAGTGGCTCATGCTTCAGCACTTTGGGAGTCTGAAGTGGGAGGACTGTTTGAGCTCAGGAGTTTGAGACCAGCCTGGACAACATAGTAAGATCTCATCTCTTAAAAAAAAAAAAAATCAAAAAATTAGCTGAGTATGGTGGCACGCACCCGTAGCCCCAGCTACATGGGAGACTGAGATGGAAGAATCACTTGAGTGATTCAAGTGAACCAGGATCGCACCATTGCACTCTAGCCTGGGTGACAGAATGAGACCCTATTTCACTAAAAGAGGGACAGGAGGGGCAACCCCTTCAGGTCGCCTCCCTCTGTGGGAGTTTTTCTGTTCTTAATAAATCCTGCTTTCTCAAAAATAAAACAAAGCAAAATAAAAAAGAGGGAGAGCTGGGGGGAGAGAGAGAGAGAGAGAGACAGAAAGAGAGAGAATGAGATCAGGCAGGGATGGTTATATTAATATCAGACAAAATAGACTTTAAGTCAAGATCTGTTTCCAGAGGCAAAGAGGAACATTGTATATGATAGAAGAGTCAATTCATCAAGAAGATATAACAGTTAAAAACATATATGCAGGCAACTCCCTCGGGTCCCCTCCTACTGTGGGAGCTTTTCTGTCCTCTCAATAAATCTTGCTTTAAAAAACAAAACAAAAGAAACACATGTACCAGCCTCAGAAATCCAAAATATATGAAGAAAATACTGGCAGAATGAAGGGAGAAGCTGACAGCCTGACAATCCTAGTTGGAGATTTCAACAGTCCACTTTTAGTAATTGATAGAACAAATAAGCAGATGACTAATAAAGAAACGGGAGTTGGCCAGGCACGATGACACACGTCTGTAGTCCCAGCAACTTTGAGAGGCCGAGGTGAGACAATTGCCTGAGCCTGTGGGTTCGAGACCAGCCTGGGCAACTTGGTGAGATCTCATCTCTACAATAAACCAAAAAATTACCCGGGCATGATGGTGCACGCCTGCTGTTCTGGCTACTTGGAAGGCTGAGGTGGAAGGATCGCCTGAGCCCAGCAGGTGGAGGCTGAGGTGGCTGTGAGCATGCCACTGCACTCCAACCTTAGTGACAGAGTGAGACTCCGACTAAAAAAAAAAGAAAAAGAAAAGAAATGGGAGTCTTAGATAACACTCTACACCAATTGGAGATAACAAACATATATGAACACTCCATCTGATAATAGGAAAAGACAAATTTTTCTCAAATGCACACGGAACATTCTCCAGGATAGGCCATATGTTAGGCCACAAAAGAAGTCTTAATAAATCTAAAAGATTGAAATCATACAAAGTATCTTTTGAGAACGAACACAAAGGTTTAAATCAATAGCAGAAGAAAAACTGGAAAAGTCGCAAATGTGGAAATTAAACAATAAGTCAAAAAAGACATCACGAGTGAAGTTAAAGAATATCTTGAGAGATGAAATTGAAAACACAACACAGGCTGAGCATCCCTAATCTGAAAACTGAATTCTGAAATGCTCCAAAATCCAAAACTCTTTTGAGTGCCAGTATGACACCACAAGTGAAAAATTCCATACCTGACTTCATGTGACAGACTACAGTCAAAACACAGTCAAAAGTTTGTTTCATACGCAGGGCATGGTGGCTCAAGCCTGTAATCCCAACACTTTGAGAGGCTGAGGTGGGAGGAATGCCTGAGACCAGGGGTTCGAGACCAGCCTGGGCAACTTGGCAAGACCTTGTCTCTACAATAAATTAAAAAAACAAAAAACTCGCCAGGCATGGTGGTGTGTGCCTGTAGCTCCGGCTGGTTAGAAGGTTGAAGCGGAAGGATTGCCTAAGCCCAGCAGGTTGAGGCTGCAGTGGCCGTGAGCGTGCCACTGAACTCCAGCCTGGGTGACAGAGTGAGACTCCAACTCAAAAAAAAAAAAAAAAAAAAGAAAGATATATGGGCCATTGCTTTGTTAAACTCATGTCTGTGTGGTTCTTTGAGCTATGATCATGTTTCCTAGCTTTGGTCCCCTCCCCTACCTTGGGGAGGTGAATCTCCTCTCTCGTTTTTCTTTAATTTGTTTTCTAAGTAAACTATATTTTCCAATCTAAAAAAAAAAGGATATATGGGATGCAGTGAAAGCTGTTGATGCTGTAATATAGCTGTAAATGTGGTAAGTGCTTACATTAAGAGGTTGTTAATGCTTACATTAAAAAAGAAGAATGATGCTGGGCATGGTGTCTCATGCCTGTAATTCCAGTACTTTGGGAGGCTTAGGTGAGAGGATTGCTTGAGCCCAGGAGTTTGAGACCAGCCTAAGCAACAGTGAGATCTCGTCTCTACAACAATTAAAAGTTAAAAGAAGAAGAAGAATGATCTCAAATCAACAAGCTAAATTTAAACCTAAGGAACTAGAAAAAGAAGAGCAAAATAAATTCAGAGCTAGCAGAAAGAAATAATAAAGATTACAGCAGAAATAAACAAAATAGAGAACAGAAAAACAATAGAGAAAATCAACGAAACCAAAAGTTGGTTCTTTGAAAAACATCAGCAAGATATTTTTCAGCTAGATTGACTCATAAAATAAGAGAGAAGGCCATTACTTTGTTAAACTATGGTCTGGGCACGGGACCACGTGGCTCTTTGAGCTATGGGCACTATGTTTCTTGGCTTTGGCCCCCTCCTCCCCTACCTTGGGGAGGTAAGTCTCCTTTCTCTCTCTCTCTCTCTCTCTAATTTACTTTCTAAATAAACTATATTTTCCAATTTAAAAAAAAAGAGAGAAGACTCAATTTACTAACATCAGAAATGAAAACTGCGGACATTACTACAACATGTATATAAATAAAAAATAAATAATATTGTAGAGAGTTTAAAAGGATTATAACAGATTAAAATGAGCAACTGGGTTAGGTTGTTAGTTATTTAACAAATTGGAGGCTGGGTGCGGTGGCTCATGTCTATAATCCCAGCACTTTGGGTGGCCAAGGTGAGAGTATTACCTAAGCCCTCGGTTTTGAGAACAGCCTGGACAACTTGGAAAGACCTTATCTCTACAATAAACCAAAAAATTAGCCGGGCGTGGTGGTGCATGCGTGTAGTTTCAGCTACTTGGAAGGCTGAGGTGGAAGGATCGCCTGAGCCCAGCAGGTCGAGCCTGCAGTGGCCAAGAGTGTGCCACTGCCTTCTAGCCTGGGTGATAGAGTGAGACTTCAACTAAAAAACAAACAAACAAACAAATTGGATAACCTAGATGAAATGGACACATAAAACCTACCAAGACTGAGTCACAAAGAAATAGAAAATCTGAATAGACCTATAATTCTTTTTTTTTTTTTTTTTTTTGAGTTG
>NW_007251042.1:912999-916026 GCF_000164805.1 Carlito syrichta
TCTCCCCCTCCCCCCCATAGTTTCCCAGTACCATCCGTCATTTTCTCATAGTATTGCATTGGATGTTCAAGGTCCATTATATGAGTGAGAACATGTGATATTCGGATTTTTGTTTTTGTGAGAGGTCACTCAGTATTATAGACTCTAGTTCCAGCCAGGTTGCAGCGAAATTCATGATTTTGTTCTTTTTTATGGCTGCGTAGTATTCCATCGTGTATATGTACCACATTTTTTTAATCCAGTCCTCTTTTGATGGGCAGCATGGTTGTTTCCAGGTTCTTGCTATTGTGAACAATGCTGTGATAAACATACGTGTGCAGGTATCTTTTTCTATAATTCTTAAGAAGATTGAATCAGTAATCAGAAAACCTCCCAATGAAGAAAAATACTGGACCAGATAGTTTCACTGGTGAGTTATACCAAACATTTAAAGAAGAATTGACACCAAATCCTTCTCAAACTCTTCCAAAGCCTTGAAGAGGAGGGACTACTTCCTGATTCATTCTGTGAAGCCAGTATTACCCTGATATCAAAGCCAGACAAAGACACTGCAAGAAAACTACAGACCAATATCTCTTATGAACATTGATGCAAAAGTCCTCCCCAAAATACTGCACAGAAATTTTAACAGCAAATTGAAAAGATTACATACCATGACCAAGTGGCACGTACTCCTGGAATGCAAGATTCAGCATACAAAAACCAATCAGTATAAAACATCACGTTAGTAGAATGGAGGGAAAATACTGCATGACCATCTCAACTGATGCAGAGAGAGCATTAACAAAATCCAACATCATGAAATAACTAGTGTTTTCATGATAAAAAACACTAAGAAGAGAAAGAAACTTCCTCAAAATGATAAAGGACATATAGGAAAAACCCACAGATGCCATCATACTCAATTCTGAAAGTCTTAAATTTTTCCTTTGTGATCAGGAATAAGACAAGGATACATGCATTTGCCACTTCTATTCAACATATATTGGAAGTCCTAGCCACAGAAATTATGCAAGAAAAGGAAATAAAAGACCTTCAAGTTAGAAAAGAGGAAGCAAAATTATGTCTCTGTAGATGGCATTGAAAGGTGCAGGAAGCGACCAGAGGGGCGGCTCCCGAAATGGCGCCGACACACCAGACAACGAAGGCCCTCATCCCGGCTTCTGTGAGCACAATTCCCGGTGCGCACCAATTTCAAACCTCACCGCGCACGTCAATTTCAAACCCTCTCGTGTTTATTTCAAACCTGCAAGCCTCCTTCAATCAGTACCCAGCTTTGTTATGCGTTCAATAGGACCATAATCTCTCTCTCTCTCTCTCTCTCTCTCTTTCTGTCTCTCTCTCTCCCTCTCTGCAGCTCTCTCTCCCACTTCCTCTCTCTCTCTCTCCACAGACCCTTTTTTCTTGTAACCGCCACTTTAATAAATCTCTTGGTCCTGGCCGGGTGTGGAGTCATTACTGGCGCCGAACTTCTTTCAGGCATAATCTTATATGCAGAAAACCCTAATAATTCAAAAGGCTGAGAAAAATTGCTAAGTGAATCAAGCAAAGTTGCAAGTTATAAAGTCACACAAAATCAAATGCATTCCCTTACTCGAATAATGAAGAATCCAAATAGGAAACCAGGAAAACAACTCCACTTACAATAGCATCAAAAAGAATAAACTGCCAGTTGCGATGGCTCAGGCCTATAAGCCTAGCACTTTGGGAGATCAAGGTGAGAGGATTGCCCGAGCCCGTGAATTCGAGACCAGCCTGGGCAACTTGGAGAGACCTCATCTCTACAATAAATCAAAAAATTAGTCGGGCATCATGGTGCGTGCCTGTAGTTCCAGCTAGTTGGAAGACTGAGGCGGAAGGATCATTTGAGCCCAGCAGGTCGAGGTTGCCGTAGCCAGGAGTGTACCACTGCCCTCCAGCCTGGGTGACAGAGTGAGTCTCCAATTCAATTAAAAAAAAAAAAAGAATAAACTATTCACAGCAAATCGGACGGAGTTGGAGACCATCATACTTAGTGATCTATCACAGAAACAAAGAACTGAATACTGCATGTTCTCACTCATAAGTAGAACCTGAATATCAGTCACATGCACGTATCTATCTATATATATTCAAATGATTTGCAACAATGGTGCTAACACACTCAATGGAAAAAGGAACCGTCATTTCAACAAATGGTGCTGGTACAATTGGAAAGTCACATGCAAAAGAATGAAGATGCACCCTTGCCTTACACCATATATAAAAATTAACTCAGCCGGGTGCAGTGGCTCATGCTGGTAATCCCAGGACATTGGGAGGTGGAGGTGAGAGGATTGCCTGAGCAACATGGTGAGACCTCATCTCTACAATAATTCAAAAAATTAGCCAGGCATGGTGGCGTACGCCCGTGGTTCCAGTTACTTGGAAGGCTGAGGCAGAAGGATCACCTGAGCCCAGCAGGCTGAGACTGTGGCGGACATGAGTGTGCCACTGCACTCAAGCCTGGGCCACAGAGTGAGACTCCAGCTCAAAAAAAAAACCACCCATAGGTAATAAACAGACTATTTTGACCTTTAGTTGTCCTTCACATTTATTTATTTTGTTTGTTTGGTTGTTGGTTTGTTTTAATAATCAATATTTTGTATTATGATATTGAGGGATACAGTTAAGGGTTAGGTATACAAATATGCTTCGTTCAGGCACCCTTGTTGATAAGAGGTGTCTCGCCGCTTGATATTTATTTACTTTATTTTTCGTGTCAGAGTCTCACTCTGTTGTCCAGGCTGGAGTGCAGTGGCATGCTCACAGCCACTGCAGCCTCAACCAGCTGGGATCAGGTGGTCCTTCCACCTCAGCCTTCCAAGTAGCTGGAACTACAGTCCCGCCAAGTTGCCCAGGCTGGTCTAGAACCCCTGGACTCAGGCAATCCTCTCGCTTCTGCCTCCCAAAGTGCTGGGATTACATGTGTGAGCCACCACGCCCAACTTCTTTCAACACTTTTTTTTTTTTTTGAGTTGGAGTCTCACTCTGTCACCCAGACTGGAG
>NW_007251042.1:916232-931379 GCF_000164805.1 Carlito syrichta
GTCTCGAACCCGCGGGCTCAGGCAATCCACTCGTCTTGGCCTCCCAAAGTGCTGGGATTAGAGGCTGAGTCACCGAGCCCAGCTTTCAACACTTTTAATAGGCCCTCCACTCTCTTCTTGCTTGCATGCTCTCTGATAAGAAGTTTGATGCAATTCTTACCATTGTTCATTTATAAGTAAGCCCTCGACTCAAAAAATAAAAATTAAAAAAAGAAAGAAAAAGAAAAACCTCATCAAATCTAGAATCTGTATTTAGTGGAATTATCCTTCACAAATAAAGGGGGCATAAGGACTTTTTCAGACAACAACAAAAACTGAGGGAATGTTTTTACTAGTAGACCTGCCTTGCAAGAAAACAAGCCCTTCAGTGAGGAAGAAAATGACATAGCTCAGAATCTTGGACCCACATACAAAAAGAGCATCAGAGATGGAATAAACTGTCTGGGCGCAGTTGGCTCACACATATAATCCCAGCACGTTGGGAGGCTAAGGTGAGAGGATTGTCTGAGCTCACAGGTTCGAGACCAGCCTGGGCAACTTGGCTGAGGCTACAATAAATCACAAAAAATTAGTTGGGCATGGTGGCATGTGTCTGTAGTTCCAGCTACTTGGAAGGCTGAGGCAGAAGGATCACCTGAGCCCAGCAGGTCGAGGCTGTGGTGGCCGTGAGTGTTCCACTGCACTCTAGCCTGGGTGACAGAGTGAGACTTCAATTCAAAAAAAAATAATGGACTAAACCAAAGTAAAATAAAATATCAAGGACAGGCATGGTGACTCAGCCTGTCATCCCAGCACTTTGGGAGGCCAAAGCGAGAGGATTACCTGAGCCTGGGGGTTTGAGACTAGCCTGGACAACTTGGCGAGTCCTCATCTCTACAATAAATAAAAAAGAATTAGCCAGGCATGGTGGTACGCACCTGTTTCCAGTTACTTGGAAGGCTAAGGCGGAAGGATCATCTGAGCCCAGCAGGTCGAGGTTGAGGTGGCCATGAACATGCCACTGCCCTCCAGCCTGGGCGACAGAGTGAGGCTCCAACTCAGAAAAAAAAAAGACGGAATAAACCAAAATAAAATAAAATATTTTATTTCTATAACCCTTAGTTGGCCTAATAGATATTTGTTTGCTTAAAGTCATAGTAACAAGAATGTCTTGAGTAATGATGGTTCCTGGATAAGTGGATAAATGCTAACAATGTGTAATGAACAGAAGGACGGAATGGGGAATCTTTTACATGGTGTCTGGGCTAGCACTGCTGTAGTTTCAGGAAATGCTTGCTTTCCTTCGATCAAGCAGAAAATGGAGGCATTTGTGGTAGTGACAGTGGAATGAGCAAAGAGAGTTTCAGAGCTAGATTTTCCAAGCAGTTACGTTTTCCAGGAGTCAGGAGAGAGTCAGATAAGCCCAGCCTCACCTCTCCATTTATCCAAAGGTCTTGTTAGACCACCCCAGAGGCTGGGGGCGGGGCCATTTCACCCTAGGGACACAGATTCTCTTTTGTGGTGAGTCTCATCAACTACATATATTAATAAATCACTTCGTCCATGGAATAAGGCTCCACAGGCACTATAAAACGGTAGCATTTCACACATTCACTGGCTGCCATACCACCCTTGAGTGGTTGAACATTTTGTCTGTTCTTATGGAGGTGAGAATTGAACTTAGAACCTGCCAGGGCTGTATATCTGCTTCACTTCTCCTTTCAGGGACAGACCCAGTCTCTGGTTCCCCCCACATTTATTTTTATTTTTGAGTTGGAGTCTCACTCTGTCACCCAGGCTGGAGTGCAGTGGCATGCTTACGGCCACCACAGCCTCGACCTGCTGGTTCAGGCGATCCTTCTGCCTCAGCCTTCCAAGTAGCTGGAACTACGGGCGCATGCCATCATGCCTGGTTAATTTTTTGATTTATTGTAGAGATGAAGTCTCGCCAAGTTGCCCAGGTTGGTCTCAAACCCATGGGTTCAGGCAATCCTCTCATCTTGGCCTCTCAAAGTGCTGAGATTATAGGCATGAGCCACCCCGCCTGGGCTTCTCCCCACATTTCTAAGGATAGGGGTTAGTAGAGACTCTTCTTCCTGTTTCGTGGAAGGGGGAATGAGGACTCCTGTAAAGGTAAGAAACTCGGTAAGTCTGTCAGGAATAAGGTCTGCCTGAAATCAGTAAGGCTCATCCTGGTCCAGAACTTGAATGCTGAGGAATGTACCAAAGTGCCCTTTCTGGAGAGATTTAGAGAAATGTCTGATGCTAACAGGCAGGCCCCTAGGAACACCATGGATAATGCCATAGGCAACACCTTGAACGATGGCTTCCAAGCATGCTGGAATGAAGAAATCAGAAATACATCCTTAACACTAATTTCTGTCAGCTCCCGAAGGCCAAGTTCCAGTCTCTAAGATTCTCTCTCTCTCTCTCTCTCCCCCTTCCTTTCTCTGTTTCCCTCTGTCTCTATTTCCTCTGTCTCCCACCTCTGTCTGTCTTTCTGTCTCTGTCTGTCTCTGTCTGATGGAAAACTCTACACCAACAGGGAGAAGATCTCTTGTCACTTACCAAGGCCATTGAAGCAGCTGTTGGGTGGTAGCTTCAGGAAGACAAGAAATCTTGGCAGGTTTCTGGGCTGGAGAAGGTGGGGAGAAAGCTCCCTCCAGGGTGCCCCACAGTTTAGGCCTGTTAGGCCCTGCTGATGTTGAGAGTGTTTGGGAAGGTTCCTGGAACAGCAGATGAGGAGGAAGCCGTTGGCAGCTGCCCGTTGGGGAGGCAGTTGGAATTCCAGGAAAGTTCCGGCAAGGAGATAATATGTAGGGCAGAAGAGACTAGGAAAAGAAGGGTGGGTGGGTTTTCTGGTGTTCCTCCTTCCAAGGATTGTAAGGGAATGAGTGGAAACTGGAGAGACGATTCTCTTACCGTTCCTCCTACTTTTCAAGATATACTGTGGCTGGGACAGGCAGAAGGGACACAAGAGAATCATAGAGAGAAAGCTGCAGAGACAGATGCAGAAGGGTCAAGAGAGAAACCACCGAGACCAGAGGCAGCATTTGAACACACAGAGCAAAAGGTATGTAGCTATAGACAGCAGACTGTCTCGGAGTTACCAATCTGGGGGAGGCTTGGAACCATCTCTTTCCCCAAGGAGTATGGCCTGAAGCATGGAGAACAACAGCCAGGGCACAGTGCCTTGTGTCTGTAATTCCAGCTACTCAGTAGGCCAAGTCAGAAGGTTGTCTTAAGGTCAGGAGTTTGAGTCCAGTTTGGGCAACATAGTGAGGCCTCATCTCTACACAAAAACTTAGCTAGGTGTGGTGGGACATGCATGTAATCCCAGCTACTAAGAAGACTGAGGTGGGAGAATTACTTTAGCCCAGGATTTCGAGGTTACACTGAGCTGTGGTTGTGCCACTGTACTCCAGCCTGGACAGCAGTGTGAGAGCCCCATCTTTAAAAATAATAATAGGCTGTGCACAGTGGCACATGCCTATAATCCCAGCACTTTGGAAGGCTGAGGTGAGAGGATTGCCTGAGCCCATAAAAAATAAAATAAAATAAAATAAATAATAAAACAATGACAAAAACACCCGGTTCAGGCTCAGGTCTTCCAGGCCTGCTCAGACTTAGATTTGTTTTATTTTGGTTTTTGGTGGTTTTTTTTTTGGTTTTTTTTGAGTTGGAGTCTCCCAGGCTGGAGTGCAGTGGCATGCTCCTGGCCCCCATAACCTCCATCTGCTGGGCTCAGGCGAGCCTTGCACCTCAGCCTTTCAAATAGCTGGAACTACAGGCGTGTGCTACCACACCAAGCTAATTATTTTATTTTATTTTATTATAGAGACGAGGTCTCACCATGTTGCCCAGGCTGGTCTTGAACCCATGGGCTCAGACAATTCTCTTGCCTCAGCCTCTCAAAGTGCTAGGATTATGGGTTTGAGCCACCGCACCTGACCTTTCGGTTGTTTTTGAGTTGGAGTGTCACTCTGTCGCCCAGGCTGGAGTGCAGCGGCATGCTCAAGGCCACCCCAAGTGTCGACCTGCTGGGCACAGGCAATCCTTCCGCCTCAGCCTTCCAAGTAGCTGATACTATAGGTACGTGCTATCACGCCCAGCTAATTTTTTGATTTATTGTAGAGATGCCCAGGCTGGTCTCGAACATACAGGCTCAGGCAATCCTCTCACCGCGGTCTCTCAGAGTGCTGAGATTATAGGCATGAGCCACTGTGCCCAGTCCCAGTTTTGGTTTGTTTTTTTTTTTTAGTCAAAGTCTCACTCTGTCGCCCAGGCTGGAGTGCAGTGTCACCTTCACAGCCACTGCAGCCTCGACCTGCTGGGCTCAGGCAATCTTTCTACCTCAGTCTTCCAAGTAACTGGAAATACAAGTGTGCCACCATGCCTGACAAATTTTTTTATTTTTATGTTTTGTAGAGACAAGGTCTCACCAAGTTGTTCAGGCTGGTCTCGAGCCCCTGGACTCAGGCAATCCTTTTGCCTCGGCCTCCCAAAGTACTGGATTACAGGCCTGAGCCACCATATCCAGTCTAACTTAGGTTTTGGCAGGTAAATTTCTATCAATTGGGCAACCTAGGGCAAGGCCCTTGTTCTTAGGACTTGGGTTTCCTGCTGTTTTTACTTTATTTTATTCTTTATTTTTTGAGTTGGAGTCTCACTCTGTCGCCCAGGCTAGAGTGCAGTGGCATGCTCACAACCACCACAGCCTTGATCTGCTGGGCTCAGGTTATCCTTCCACTTCAGCCTTCCAAATAGCTGGAACTACAGGTGAGTGCCACCACACCCCGCTAATTTTTTAATTTATTGTAGAGATGGGGGGGTCTCACCAAGTTGCCCAGGCTGGTCTCAAAGCCCTGGGTTCAGTCAATCCTCTCACCTCGGCCTCCCAAAGTGCTGGGAAGGCATGAGCCACTTCCTGCTGTTTTGTTTTTTTTGAGTTGGAGTCTCACTCCATCGTCCAGGCTGGAGTGCAGTGGCATGTTCATGGCCACCCCAGAGTCAACCTGCTGGGCTCAGGCGATCCTCCGCCTCAGCCTTCCAAGTAGCTGAAACTGTAGGCATGTGCTACCATGCCCAGCTAATTTTTTGATTTATTGCAGAGATGAGGTTTTGCCGAGTCACCCGGGCTGATCTTGAACCCGTGGACTCAGGCAATTCTCTCACCTTGGCCTCCCAGAGTGCTGGGATTATAGGCATGAGCCACCACGCCCAGCCTTTTGCCTCCTTCATGAGGCATTGGATCGCACCCCAGACACCCACACCCCCAGCGGGCCTGACCTAACATTCTGGAGGCCCCACTGGAAGAATGTGACCCTAACAAGAACCAAAAGAGACACGATCCGTAGAAACTACAGGATGGAAGCTCAGGGGGGAATGGTTCAGTAAGGGCATCCCTGCCATGAGGGTCCTTGGGGCTGTGAATCCACTGAGTCAGCCAGTGTTCACCCTCCTCATCCCGCTGTGCCAAAGAAGCCCCTGTCACTTTCCTGGAGAGCCTCCAGAGGAAGCACCAGGCCAGACAGATGTTGGAACAGACCGTCGGAATTCAGACATTCGAACTACTTCCTGAGCCTCTCTGCAGAAAGGAAAGGCTGGGGACAGACCGTCTTTCTACCTCAGCTCTCTACCTCCAGGTGCTCGACTCCTCTTGGATGACTTGTGCCCCTAGGGCTGTTCTGATGGCCAAGGACCACTCACCGTGTGCCAGGCAGTGTGTGGGCACGCATGACCTGAGCTATTCCATTTCGTCCTCCCACAGCCCCATGACATGAGGACTCCTGTCCTGTAACATGGCAATCCCAAATCTGAGAGGGCTTGAGTGTAAGGTTCTTTACGTATTCCAAAAAGTCACCAGAGGTCCAGCAGGGAGACATTGGTTTCCTTACAGGAAGCACCGAGGGCGGTGAGTCAGTGAGGAAAGGTTCTTCCCACGGAGCACCCATGGCGACGGCTCTGAGTGGAAAGAAACCACACTTCGGGGCAGTACAGCAAACAGTTTTCTAGGCAAGCAAGTCAATTAATCAAATTCCTATCTAGTGTTTACAATTATATTGATTACATGTGACAACTACATTGCTTTCAGCTCTGCTTGGTCACCTGCACTCTGTGACTTGTTATTAGGAATATGAATACACTTCAGAGGTTGCATTTTTTTTTTTGGAGGTAATCTCCAGAGCTTAGGGCACTGCATTACACGCTGTTGGGTCCAGTGGATGTTTAAATAGGATTGGCAGCTAGCTATTCTTACCTTGGCCAGAGGTTGCTCCCAAGGGAAGGGGGAGGGGGAAATAGTGCATGCTGGGCCCACGCCTCACATGCCCCCAACTTCCAGCTGAAGCAAGATGTGGTTGCAAGCTTTATCCAAAGTCACACAGTTAGTGAATGAAACAGCCAGAACCCAACCCCAGATCTGTCTGAATCCACAGCCCGTGTTGTTAATTACCTACTCTGGGATATCCCGGGACATTTCCCGGTATCTCCCAGGCTCTATCCAAAGGCCTATGGACACCAGTGCCCCTTTGTTGCAGCAAGCTCCATCTCTTTGATTCACAGGTCACCCAAACTGTGATATTTTGGGTCTGCCTTCTTTGACACCTCTCAGCGTGTGCCATCTCATTCACTCTTTCAATTGACAGCTTGCGTCGAGCATGGTGGCTCAAGCCTGTAATTCCAGCACTTTGGGAGGCCGAGGTGAGAGGATTGCCTGAGCCCAGGGGTTCAAGACCAGCCTGGGCAACTTGGCGAGATCTCGTCTCTACAATAAATCAAAAAAAAATTAACTAGGCATGGTAGCGCACACCTGTAGTTCCAGCTGCTTGGAACTGAGCTGCTTGGCTGAGGTGGACGGAGTGCCAGAGCCCAGCAGGTTGACACTGGGGTGGCCGTGAGTGTGCCACTGCACTCCAGCCTGGATGACAGAGTGAGACTGCAACCCAGAAAACAAAACAAAAAAGCAAAACAGTAAAACAACACAGCCTGTGATAAGAGCTATAATAAAGGAGTGAATTTAGTAGGGAAACTTGTGGGAAGAGAATTGAGGAAGACTACAATGGAGGGGGTATTTTGCAATGAGCCTGGAGGTTGTTTCCTCTAACCTCATTCTTTTTTCCTCGAGGGGGACTAGAATACATCAAATCCTTCAGGACCTGCCTGTGCCCCAAGCTCTGACACCTAATTAGGTATCACTGGAGTCTCATCAGAACCTCTCACACAGCTGCTAGCTCAGCGTTCCTGGTTGGGCCTCCAAAGCCCTCTCCAGGGCGTTCTTTCATCAGTCCTCCCAGCAGCGTCTGGTCTGAGGGCTGATGGTTGTAATGCCGCTCGGTGAATGCAGCCAAGGCATTAAGCTCGAAGCCACCAGGAGCAAGTTTGTGCTGGGAGCTGAGAAAGGCCTGGCCTGTGTGTCACAGCCTTCGCAAACACCAGCCACGGAATAAAGATCTGGCCTGGGTTGAGGCCGGGTTCTTGCTCTTCACCAGGAAGGCCATTTGAAACCTCAGGGAAAAGATGAGGGCAGCCTTCCTGGGCCTTCTGACAGACTCTTCTCCTCACCCCCATCCAAGATGCTTACCTGGGAGGGAACTTTGTTAGGATCAGGGTGGATCACTGTGGAATTCAGCCGAAACCATCTTCCTTTTACATGCAGTAATTATCTCCCAAAGGGGTACAGGTGGAAGGGTTGGGGGGATGCTTTCCTAGCTCTAGAGGGGAGATGGATCGAGTTACCCAGAGGCAGATTTCTGCCCAGCATAAGGTCAGCAACCACTGATGGGATGACCAGTCCCCTGCTGGGCCATCTAGGAATCCGCAAGAGACCCATCAGCAACGTGTTTAGATGCAGACCAAGGAAGGAAGATATGGGAGGAGGCCAGTCCGGAGGAGAGAGAAGAGCTTAGGTTCTCATCATTTCAGGCAGGGGCATGTTGTCACAGCTGGCAGAGAGGGACTAGTACCCTTCCCACAGCCCGTGCTCCTGACACAGTCATCTGGGAGGTTTCTGGTGGGTGTGGTTCCCTCTGAAGGTTCTTCAGGAACTCTCCCTTGGGGTCAATCAGAGATAAGAGGCAGAAGAGTGGAGAAAGGCGCTTTTAATCTGATATCATGGAATCAGGGAGCAAATTGGTATATTTCCCCAACAGTACAACTTATTCAGAATTTATACTCTGTAGCCCCTTATCCACTCCCTGTGTTTAAATTAACAAGGGCATGACTCAAGATCTTCTAATTTCTTCAGCCATTCCTGAGGCTGAATTTACAAGGCCTACAGGCAGTTTCTGCTACCCAAGATCTTCTAATCTTGTTGACATTTTATAGAAATGTTTGGGATTTACAACTACGTGGGCTTTAGATTTTATAGTTCCTTTGCTGGGGGTGGGGGAAGATGTAAGTTACAACCATCAAAGGAGCTACCTTGGTACATTTAGATAAACAACTTTGAATTAAATGTGAGAAATATAAGAAACCCCTGTTCCTGAGCCTTGGCTTATAACAGTGGGTGTGGCCATCTGGCTGTCTTGCAGAGAAACCTCCTTCAAGGGACCCGCCGGGGAAAGCTATGTCTTGCCAGGACACTGCGAACAGGATTCCACTCTTGGGAAAAGAATGGATTTGGAGCAAACTTGGAGCAGCCTGTGCTCTCCAAAGGTGCTTCAGGAAATATTGGGGATACAAGGTGTGGGGGGGGGGGGAAGCCGACCGGTGAGAGCATAGGTCCCCTTTCTATATTAGGGTTCTGTTTAGGACAAATAATTGTGCTGGTAGATAGTCAAGAATTCACTGGATGAACCAACACTAACTCAGCTCTGTTGTGCCCTTGCCATTTGTTCTACATTCTTTTTTTTTTTTTTTTTTTTTTGAGTTGGAGTCTCACTCTGTCGCCCAGGTTAGAGTTCAGTGGCACACTCACAGCCACCCCAGCGTTGACCTGCTGGGCTCAGGTGACCCTTCTACTTCAGTCTTCCAAGTAGCCAGAACTACAGGCATGCACTACCACGCTCAGATAATTTTTTGATTTATCGTAGAGATGAGGTCTCTCCAAGTTGCCCAGGCTGTTTTCGAACCCATAGTCTCAGGCAATCCCCTCATCTCAGTTTCCCAAAGTGCTGGGATTACAGGCTTGAGCCACTGCACCAGGCTGTTCTTCTGCATTCTTAACCTGGGTTGCCCCCTTATACCCTCACAAATACTTTATGGGGTGTGCAGTGATTGTCCCCAGGCACAAAGAGTGCCAGAAGCTTGGCCAAGGTTCATGGTTGGTAAATGGAAGCGACTGGGTCTGAAGCGGGCCATACTGACCCTGGGCCTCTGCCCTTTCCCACATGACCTTCCTGCCTCTGAGGACTACAATATGATGTCTCTGTGTTTATCAAATGACTCTGGGCAACACTGTGACTGAGGCTGAATTTGACCTAACTGCCTACTCTGACCTTCCCAAGCCTTGTGTGTCCTCCAGCTTGCAAGTCCAATTCTGCAGGACAGGCTGCAGTCAGATGGGAGGAAAGACCTTGAGACCTGGGTATTTTTTCATAGGTGTAAGAGGGAAAGGCTTCTGAAATGTCTGACCTTAGGGGATTTCCTAGCCTGGAAGAAGGGGATCTCCTTGGCCAGGGAGGAAGCGAGCTCACATCAGGGCAGCTCTACCTGCCTCCTCTCAAGAGAGAGCACCACTGTGGGGGACGCTTTCCCGGGTCCTGTCCTCACATGATAGAAATACCATTCCCCGGCAATCAGGCTTCCCTTGCTGTCCTGTCTCTGGGACCCTCTGGCTCTCTCCCTCTCTGTCTGGGGACTGCCCTGGGAATGCCCTCCACTCCCTTACCTTACTACAGAGTCTGATCCTGCCTCCAATACCCAGTCCAGGCCTGGTTCTTTTTCCCCAATGATCCACTGGACCTGCAAGAATTACACTGAAACATTACGACAGATGGTCCCCGACTTACAATGGCTCGACTTACAATCTTTCAACTTTATGATGGTGAGACACATTCAGTAGAAACCATACTTCAAATTTTGTGATTTTATTTTTTAATTATTAATATGATTATAGGTAATTTTTTGATTTTTTTTTTTTTTTTGTAGAGACAAGGTCTTGCTATGTTGCCCTAGCTGGTCTCCAACTCCTGGGCTCAAGTGATCCTCCCACCTCAGCCTCCCAAATGCTGGGATTACAGGCATGAGGCACTGTGCCTAGTCTTGAATTTTGAACTTTTCCTGGGCTAGTGATGTTGGTAGGACGCTATCTTACAATGCTGGGCATTGGCAACTGTTCCCAGTCAGCCAGGCGATCACGAGAATAGAGTGAGATACTGTTTGCCGATACTGTATGCCACAGTGTATTGCCTCCAATAAATTACATGATATATTTAACATTTTATTTATACGACAGACCTTGTGTTAAATTATTTTGCCCAACTGTAGGCTAATGTCAGTGTTTGAGCACGTTTAAGGTAGGGTAGGCTAAGCTGTGATGTTCGGTGATTAGGTGTATTAAATGTATTTCCTTCCTTCCTTCCATCCTTCCTTCCTTCCTTCCTTCCTTCCTTCCTTCCTTCCTTCCTTCCTTCCTTCCTTCCTTCCTTCCTTCCTTCCTCTCTCTCTCTCTCTTTCTTTCTGTTAGAGTCTCACTCTGTTGCCCAAGCTGGAGTGCAGTGGCACACTCATGGCCACTGCAGCCTTGACCTGTTGGGCTTAGGCGATTCTTCCATCTCAACCTTCCAAATAGCTGGAACTACAAGCACTTGCCACCATGCCCAGCTAATTTTTTAACTTATTGTAGCGATGAGGTCTCGCCAAGTTGTCCCGATTGTTCTCGAACACCTGGGCTCAGGCAGTCCTCTCACCTTGGCTCCCCAAAGTGCTGAGATTATAGGCGTGAGCCACTGTGCTTGGCCTACATGTATTTTCAACGTACGACATTTTCAGCTTGTGATGGGTTTATTAGGATGTAACCTCATTCTAGGTCAGGGTATACTTTTTGACCTACCTGTGCAGATCTGCCATCTCAAGTAGGCTGTATATTTCTTTTCCTTTTTTGAGTTAGAGTCTCACTCTGTTGCCCAGGTTGGGGTATAGTGGCACATTCACGGCCACTGCGGCCTCAACTTGCTGGTCTCAGACGATCCTTCCACCTCAGCCTTCCAGGTAGCTGGAACTATAGGTGCACGCCACCGTGCCTGGCTAATTTTTTGATTTATTGTCGGGATGAGGTCTCGCAAAGTTGCCAGGCTGGTCTTGCAAATCCCTGGACTCAGGCAGTCCTCTTGCCTCGGTCTCCCAAAGTGCTGGGATCACAGGTGTGAGCCACCACGCCAAGCCTATATATTTCTTAATGACAGCTAATCTGTCTTTGCATTGGAGGAATTTCTGGGAAAACCTCCTTTTGAGGGGCTTGGCTTCCCAAGCATATGCCACTTGATAGTGAGACATTCTCCCTTTGTCGCCAGATTGCCTACTAAACTAGTAGAGTCCACAGACTTTGAATTAGAAACAGATGTTGCCATGGCTTCCCCCAGGGGGTTCCTTGGAGGAGGTTTCTCTGCAGGACAGCCAGATGTTCACACCTAGCAGAATCCTCCCAGATGACCATGTGGGGAGCAAGGAGATGTGGGAAGGATGCCAGTCCCTCTCTGCCATCCGTGACAATGTTCCGGCTGGGCTCAGTGGCTCAGCCTGTAATTCCAGCAATTTGGGAGGCCGAGGCAAGTGGATCACCTGAGTCCGTGGGTTCGAGATCAGCCTGGGCAATTTGGCGAGATCTTGTCTCTACAATAAATAAAAAATGAGCTGGGCGTGGTAGCGTGCGCCTGTAATTCTGGCTACTCGGAAGGCTGAGGCGGAAGGATTGCCTGAGCCCAGCAGGTCGACACTGGGGTGGCCATGAGAGTGCCACTGCACTCCAGCTTGGGCAACAGAGTGAGACTCCGACTCAAAAACAACAACATCAACAACAAACAGACAATGTGTCCCTGCCTGGAATGATGGGGACCAGAGCTCCTCACTCTCTTCTGGGCTGGGCCCCTCCCATTCTCTCCAACCTGGTCTAAGACTGTTGGCAACATTGTAACTTGCTTTTTGGCCCAAAAATAACCAGTGAAAATATATCTCTTATATCATTTCATGATACCATAACACATCCTATTAATAGTCCATGACATACCTCTCTGTGTGTAGAGCTCATGTGGTTAGTTCCTCCTTTTGAATTAGAAAATTAGCCTAGGCAACATAGCAAGACCTCTTCTCTAAAAATAATCTGAAATTTAGCTGGATATGGTGGTGCATGCCTGTAGTCCTAGCTACTCGGGAGGCTGAGTTGGAAGGATTGCCAGAGCCCAGGAGGTCAAGGCTGTGGTGAGCCGTGATGGTGCCACTGCACTCCAGCCTGGGCCACAGAGTGAGACTTCGACTCAAAAAATAGGGCAAGAGGCAGGGACAGGAATTCAGAAATGAATCTTTTTTTTTTTTTGAGTCAGAGTCTCACTCTGTCACCCAAGCTGGCGTGCAGTGGCATGCTCATAGCGACCACAGCCTCAGCCTGCTGGGCTCAGGTGATCCTTCCACCTCAGCTTTCCAAGTAGCTGGAACTACAGGTGTGCGTCACCACATCCGACTAATTTTTTAAAAATTTATTATAAAGATTAGATCTTGCCAAGTTGCCCACGCTGGACCAGAACCCTTGGGCTCAGACAATTCTCTCTCCTCCACCTCCCAAAGTGCTGGGATTACAGGTGTGAGCCGCTGTGCCCAGCCGGAAATTAATTTCAACCAGACCAAAGAGACTTTTATTTCTTTATCTCCCTACTGCATTTTAGCACCAGGCACTGCACAGTATAGACACTTAGTAAATATTTATTGAGTGAATGAATGGAACTATGGGAGCTCCTAGAAAGTTCATGCCTTTTGCTCGGTTTAGTCAGGTGCCTTCATTCCAGATGTTCCGTGTTGATTATACAATCATCACGATGTTACAGAGCTTCCTGTAATATGATGATACACAAAAGGATAAGCACAGTTTGTTTGTTTCCCTGACCAGCCAGAGCACTGTCAGATGTACAAGCCTGTCTTTGTACTCAGGGCCAAGCTGCTGAAAAAAATGGTCTAAACACTTGTAAACTGGATCCTACTGTGGGAAGAGATTATATAAGTGAATATCGTGATCTAATCGATCCCATCTGTGTGCTTAAAGCTATATAACATTGGCATGTGATTGTGAAGGGGTGGTTTTCAAAACAGGTTGAAATAATCACTCTCATAGTATATAAAATGAACACATGGTAAAATTTTTATTTAACTAATTATTAATGAGGGAACTGGTAAGATTTTACAAGGACAAGCCAAGGAATGAACACATTGACAGATCAGGGATATTGACATGAACGAATAAATGGTGGCAAAATTAGCTACTTTCACAGTGGGAGAGGAGATCTCAATGGAATATTCATCAGACAGGATTTTTTTTTTTTAACGTATCTATAGATAAGAATGACTCTATATTGCTCTTAGTTATCTATAATTTAGAAAGTTGTAAAATAGCTCAAGCCAATGAAAGAATCAGAGAACCTGGGAGAATGTGCAAAACAGTTTTTTATTGCAAACGCTCAGTAATCTTTCTTGCTTATTACAAACTTCCTTGTCTGGCAGAAGTTGCCTTTGAAGTCGATGGGGAAATGATAGACTACTCAATAAATGGGGCTGAGACCATTGAATTCCATATGAAAAAATAAAATTATATGGTGATGCCATACTTTATGCAGAACACATTTCAGGTGGATTAAAAAATGAAATGAGGCCAGGCTCAGTGGCTCAGCCTGTAATCCCAGCACTTTGGGAGGCCGAGGTGAGAGAACTGCCTGAGCCCACAGGTTCAAGACCCACCCAGGCAACTTGTCCAGCCCTTGTCTCTACAATAAATAAAAAATTAGCCAGGTGTGGTGGTGTGTGTCCGTAGTTCTAGCTACTTAGAAGGCTAAGGCAGAAGGATTGCCTGAGCCCAGCAGGTCAAGGCTGCGGTGGCCGTGAGTATGCCCCTGCACTCCAGCCTGGGCGACAGAGAGAGACTCCGACTCAAAAAAATAAAAAATAAAAGGAACCTAGTGTAGCTCCAGGGACTCAGCCCACATCTAGATTAACTCACTCTGGCTCCACAATCTGATTCTTCAGGACCTGGACTAACCCACAGACTTGAACAAATGCAGTTTGCTTTGAAGACTCTCGTTGCAGAGGTCAATTCTGCTTGCATTCTGGAAACAATTATCCCATTCATCCATTCTTCCATCCATTCAACAAATTTTTAGTGCACACTCTGTGCTGGGTACAGAAGACATGGTAGGATCCCAGCTCCTAGTGGCCCTTTCAGGGACTGATGAATCACAAAAATGAGGGTACAATCCCCAAGAGACACAAACACTAAGGAAGGGCTCTGGGACCCTGGCTATGCTTACCTGTGGCTAGCCCCTCAACCCATCCCTGTGAGTTTGTGGAGTGCCTTTTTTTTCTCTGTTCATTGCATACTTACACAGAAATTACAAAAATAGCACAGAGAATTTCCTGTATACCCCACACCCAGCTTCACCTAACGATAACAAACGTCTTGCATAACCAAAGAACAATGATCCAAACCAGGCAATGAGCCTTGGTACCGTACTATCAATGAAACCACAGAATTTATTTGGATTTCTCAAGTTTATCCACTAATGCCCTTTTCTGTCCCAGGATCCAATCCAGGATTCACACTGTATTGGTCATCACATGTCCTTAGTTATCTAATCCAGTCTGTAAGAGTTCCTCAATCTTCCCTTGTCTTTTATGACCTTGACATTTTGAAGAGTACTGATTGGATACTTTATAGGAAATGCTTTCTTGACTGGGCTCGGTGGCTCAGCCTGTAATCCCAGCCCTTTGGGGGGCCAAGGTAAGTGGATTGCCTGAGCCTGCGGGTTCAAGACCAGCCGGGGCAACTTGGCAAGATCTTGTCTCTACAATGAATTAAAAAATTAGCCGGGCTGGGCTCAGTGGCTCAGCTTGTAATCCCACGCCTTTGGGAGGCCAAGGTGAGTGGATTGCCTGAGCCCGTGGGTTCGAGACCCGTCTGGGCAGCGAGATCTCATCTCTACAATAAAATAAAAAAAATTAGCTGGGCGTGGTAGCGCGTGCCTGTAGTTC
>NW_007251042.1:931540-942219 GCF_000164805.1 Carlito syrichta
GCCCTCTAGTCTGGGCGACTGAGTGAGACTCCAACTCAAAAAAAAAAAAATTAGCCAGGCATGGTAGCGTGGGCCTGTAGTTCTGGCTACTTAGAAGACTGAGGCAGAAGGATCACCAGAGCCCAGCAGGCTGAGGCTGTGCTGGCTGTGAGTGTGCCACTGCCCTCAGAAGTCTGGGTGACAGAGTGAGACTCCAACTCAAAAAAAAAGAAAGAAAAAGAAAAGAAAAGAAAATGCTATCTCACAATTAGATTGAGGTTACATGTTATTGGAGAGGATACCACTCACGCTAATGGCCACCACAGAGGTGATATACCCTTCTCTGTTCATTGGATTGGTGCTACATGATATCAATATGTATTCCTGATGATGTTGACCGTGACCATTTGGTTAAGGTAGTGGCTGCTGGTATTCTCTACTGACAACTCACCATTTTTCCTTTTTTTTTTTCCTGAGTCGGAGTCTCACTCTTTTGCTCAGATTGGGGTGCAGTGGCATGGTCACAGCCACCACAGCCTCTAGCTGATGGGCTCAGATGAACCTTCCGCCTCAGCCTTCCAAGTAGCTGGAACTACAGCATGTGCCACCGTTCCTGGCTAATTTTTTGATTTATTTTAGAGATGAGGTCTCGCCAAGTTGCCCAGGCCGGTCTTGAACCCATGACCTCAGGCAATCTTCTTGCCTTGGCCTCCCAAAGTGCTGGGATTATAGGTGTGAGTCACCGAGCCGCACTCTACAATAAATTTTTTCAAAAAATTAGCCAGGCTGCTGTGGAAGGATCATCTGAACCCAGCAGTTCGAGACTTCGATGGCTGTGAGCGAGCCACTGTTCTCCCCAGCCTGGGTGACAGAGTAAGACTCTAATTAAAAAAAAAATTTATTGTAGAGACCGAGGTCTCACCATGTTGCTCAGGCTGGTCTCAAACCCCTGAGCTTAGGCAATCCTCTCATCTCAGCCTCCCAAAGTGCTGGGATTATAGGCATGAGCCACTGTGCCTTGCCATTAATCCTTAATATTTAAAACAAGTAAGCAGCCCATACTGTGTTGAGGCAAAGGTGTTCCATGTAACTGTCAGAAAAATATACAGCAACAATCTTGTTTTCTGCAAGAAATGAGAGTTTTTATTGGACTATTGGGAAATCAGCTTTATTTCCTGCTTCGTGGGCATTTTCAGCACTTGCTCCTATACCAGTCCTCTAACCAGAAAGAACCAGCTGTTCCCAGCACCAGCACACCCTCAGAGGATTTGTGTGAAGGTTTGAAGGTACCATATGCTTGGATTACCAATGAAGAACTGTTAGTTGGTTGTCAGTGGGCAATATCTTTATCATATGAGTTCCTGTAACATCTTAAGAATTAATCAGGCTGGGCTTGGTGGCTCAGCCTGTAATCCCAGCACTTTGGGAGGCCGAGGTGAGTGGATTGCCTGAGCCCGCAGGTTTGAGACCCGCCTGGGCAACTTGGCGAGACTTCATCTCTACAATAAATCAAAAATTAGCCAGATGTGGTAGCGCGCGTCTGTAGTTCCAGCTCCTTGGAAGACTGAGGAGGAAGGATCGCCGAAGCCCAGCAGGTCGAGGCTGTGGTGGCCGGGAGTGGCCACTGCACTCCAGTCTGGGCGACAGAGTGAGACTCCAACTCAAAAAAAAAAAAAAAGAATTAATCATATATTTTAAATATGAAACAAAACTATACCACTGGTAATTAGTTTTAGAATCTTGTTTTTAGGCAGACTTGAATTCATATTTATTGTCTTTTGTATCTTGAAAATTAGAGATTTGCTGTAGACGAATACATATTTGTCATGATCATAGTTGACTTTAAAAACAGTAGTGATGACATTAAACTTTTTGTAGCCGGGCATGGTGGTGTATGCCTGTAGTTCCAGCTACTTGGAAGGCTGAGACTGAAGGATTGCCTGAGCCCAGCAGGTCGAGGCTGCAGTGGACGGGAGCGTGCCAGTGCTCTCCAGCCTGAGTGACAGACTGAGACTCCAGGAAAAAAATAAAAAATAAAATAAAATAATCTTTTTGACTTTTTTTTTTTAGGCTGGAGTGCAGAGGCACACTCACAGCCACCACAGCCTCTCCCTGCTGGGCTCAAACAATCCTTCCGTCTCAGTCTTTCAAGTAGTTGGAACTACAAGCCTACGCTACCATACCTGGCTAATTTTTAAATTTATTGTAGAAGTGGGGGTCTCACCAAGTTGCCCAAGCTGGTCTCGAATGGCTGGGCTGAGACAATCCTCTCACCTCGGCCTCCCAAAGTGCTGGGATTACAGGCTTGAACCACCATGCCCAGCCTAATTTGTTTTTTTTTTTAAAGAGTCAAAAAAAGGCCAGGCGCGGTGACTCAGTTTTGTAATTCCAGCATTCTGGGAGGTTGAGGTTAGAGGATTGCCTGAGCTCAGGGATTTGAGACCAGCCTGGGCAACCTGGGGAAACCTGGTCTCTACAATAATAAAAAAAAAAGTAGCTGGGTGTGGTAGCCCACGCCTGTAGTTCCAGTTGCTTGGAAGGCTGAGGCAGAAGAATTACCTGAACCCAGCAGGCCGAGGCTATGGTTGCCGTGAGCATGCCGCTGCACTCCAGCCTTGGCGACAGAGCGAGACTCTGACTCAAAATAAATAAATAAATAAATAAATACCAGCAACATCGAATGGAAAAAAATCCCTTGTTCATGAATTAGAAGTCATAATATTGCTAAGATGCTAAGATGTCAACACTACTCAAAGCATTAAAGATTTAATGCAATTCCTGTCAGAAATTCCAATGATGCTTTTTTGCAGAAGTAGAAAAAAAATTATAAAATTCATTAGAATCTCAAGGAATCCCTAATAGCCAAAACAATATTGAAAAAGCACTAAGCCGGGCTCGGTGGCTCAGCCTGTAATCCCGTGCCTTTGGGAGGCTGAGGTGAGTGGATTGCCTGAGCCCGCAGGTTCAAGACCCGCCTGGGCAGGCGAGACCTCATCTCTACAATAAATCAAAAAAATTAGCCAGGTGTGGTAGCGTGCACCTGTAGTTCCAGCTACTTGGAAGGCTGAGGTGGAAGGATTGCCAGAGCCCAGCAGGTCGAGGCTGCGGTGGCTGGGAGCGGCCACTGTACTCCAGTCTGGGCAACAATGCGACTCCAACTCAAAAAAAAAAGAAAAAGAACTAAGTTGGAAGACTCATGCTTCCTGATTTCAAAGCATACTACAAAGCTATAGTAATTAAAGCAACATGTTATTGATAGACAGAACGTGGACCTGTGACATACAATAGAGAGCCCAGAAATAAATCTTTACAGTATGGTAGTTTCTTAAAAAATAAATTACACCAGCCCGGGCAACTTGATGAGACCTCATCTCTACAATAAATCAAAAAAAAAAATTAGCTGCGTGCGGTAGCGCGCACCTGTAGTTCTGGCTACTTGGAAGGTTGAGGCAGAAGGATCGCCGGAGCCTAGCAGGTCGACGCTGGGGTGGCTGTAAGCGTGCCACTGCACTCCAGCCTGGGTGACGGAGTAAGACTCCAACTCAAAAAAAAAATAGAATTACTGTATAATCCAGAAATTCCACTCCTGGATATATACCCAAAAGGACTTAAAGCAGAGTCTTACAGAGATATTTGTACATTCATCTTTGTAATAGCCTTATTCACAATAACCAAAGGTGGAAGCACAGTATCCATCAACCATCAATGAATGATTGGATAAACAATATATAGTTTATGCATAGAATGGAAAATTATTCTATTCTATTCTATTTATTTTGTTGGAGTTTCACTCTGTCACCCATGCTGGAGTACAGTGGTATGCTCATGGCCACTGCAGCCGCAACCCTCTGGGCTTAGGAGATCCTTCCGCCCTAGCCTTCCAAGTACCTGGAACCACAGGTGTGTGCCACCATGCCAGGCTAATTTTTAAAAAATATTTACTGTAGAGACTAGGTCTCACTATGTTGCCCAGGCTGGTCTAGAACCCCTGAGCTCAGGCAATCCTCTCGCCTGCGCCTCCCAAAATGCTGGGATTGCAGGCGTGAGCCACCGCACCCAGCGTTTCTAGTCTTTAACAGGAAAAAAATTCAGACACATGCTACAGCATAGATGAGTCCTGAAGACATGATTATGCTAAGTGAAATAAGACAGTCATAAAAGGACAAATACTATATTATCCACTGATCTGAGGTACTTAGACTAGTCACATGTATAGAGACAGAAAAAGAATGGCAGTTGCTAGGGGGTGAGGGGAAGAAATAATGGAGAGTTATTGTTTAATGTGTATAGAGTTTCAGTTTTACAAGATACAAAAAGTTCTGGAGATGGATGGGGGGTGATGGGGACACAATGATGTGAATGCAAGGCCCTCAAGGCATTTGAACTATACACTTAGAAATGGTTAAGATGGGCCAGGCATGGTGGCTCAACCCTGTAATCTCAGCACTTTGGGAGGCCAATGCAAGAGGACTGCCTGATCCCATGGTTTCGAGACCAGCCTGGGTAACTTGAAGAGACCGTGTCTCTACAATAAACCAAAAAATTACCTGGGCATGTTGGTGCATGCCTGTAGTTCCAGCTACTTGAAAGACTGAGGCAGAAGGATTGCCTGAGCCCAGGTCCAGGCTGTGGTGGCCGTGAGCGTGCCACTGCACTCAAGCCTGGGCAACAAGAGTGAGACTCCAACTCAAAAAAAACCCCAAGAAATGGTTAAGATGGTAAGTTTTATGTATATTTTACTACCACAATTAAAGCAAAAAAATTAAAAAAAAATTTTTTTAAACAACATAAAAACACATCTTTGTCAACTAGAAAAAGGTTTTTTCCTTAACAAATTAAATGAAATGTATATGAAATTAAAGATACATATGAAGAAAATGACAACATTTAACAGTTTATTAAATAAATATTAACTTTTTTTAAAAAGGTATTGAATTGATGCAGACACTAATGAATCTAGTTGAGAAGACTTAATATTTATTTATTTTATTTTTTTGAGTCGAAGTCTCATTCTGACACCTAGGCTGGAGTGTAGGGGCACTCTCACAGCCACTGCAGCCTCGACCTGCTGGACTCAGGAGATCCTTCTGCCTCAGCTTTCCAAGTAGCTGGAACTACAGGCATGAGCCACCACACTCGGCTAACTTCTTGATTTATTGTAGCTATGTCTCGCCAAGTTGCCCAGGCTGATCTCGAAGCTCAGGCAATCCTCTTGCCTTGACCTCCCAAAGTTCAGGGATTATAGGCATGAGCCACTATGCCCAGCAGAGAAGGCTTAATATTTTTAAAGTGTCAATTACTTTTAAATGATTTTATAGGTATAAAGTAACTCCAGTCAAAATTTTGAGTTTTCAGTGCAACTTTAGAAAGTAAGTCTAGACTTCGCTTGGAAGAATCAATGTAGCAAAATCATCCAGAAATTTTTTGAAAAAGAAAATTAATGAGGTGTGGAGGGGAGATAATTTCTTATTAAGAGTTTTTCTGGAAAGTTGCAATAATTAAAACAGTATGGTCTTTTACAACAGTAAGCAGGTCAATGAAACAGAACTGGAAGTACAGGAACAAACTCAAGAATGAGTAAATATTTAATATGTGATAAAAGTGTGATTAAATTAGAGACGTAAAGACTCGAGGGCAATTGATTATTCAGAAAGAAAAAAAAATCCAGATCGCTCAAAGAGTTAAACATGAAATATAAAACTATAAAAGAATGAAGAGAATAATATAAAATATTTATATGGTATTGAAGAGAGAAAAGCTCTTCTGCAGGGCACGGTAGCACACGCCTATAATCCCAGTACTTTAGGAGGCTAGGTGAGGGGATTGCCTGAGCCCACAGTTTTGAGACCAGCCTGGGCAACTTGGTGAGACTTCATCTCTATAATAAATCAAAAATCTAGCAGTGGCGCATGCCTGTAGTTCCAGCTACTTGGAAGGCTGAGGCGGAAGGATCACCTGAGCCCAGTAGGTCAAGGCTGTGGTGGCCGTCAGCCTGCTACTGCACTCCAGTCTGGATGACAGAGAGACTCCAACTCAAAAAAAAAAAAAAAAAAAAAAAAAAAAAGAATAAAAGCAAAGCAAGCCACCAAAACCAAAAATGAATATCTTTTAAGAAATAAAAATTAGAAATCACTGAATGTCAAAAAACAGTATAAAAGTAAAGCAAAAAGTAGGACATACCATTGACAACACATGACAAAAGATAAATATTAATATATAAAGAGAGTCATCATAAACCAATAAGAAAAAAGTAGCACTTCTCTAGAAAAATGAGTAAAGATCATGAATAAGCAATTCACAAAAGAAGAAGTAAAAAAATGATCAGTCTTATTAGTACTCAAAAAATTCATATTGAAGGCCAGGTACAGTGGCTCACACCTATAATCCCAGCACTTTGGGAGGCTAAGGTGAGAGGATTGCCTGAGCCCACAGGTTCCAGACCAGCCTGGGCAACTTGGTGAGACCTTATCTCTACAATAAATCAAAAAACTAGCCAGGTGTGGTGGTGCACACCCGTCGTCTCAGCTACTTGGAAGGCTGAAGTAGAAGGATCGCCTTAGCTCAGCAGGTCGAGGCTGAGGTGGTCGTGAGCATGCCACTGCACTCCAGCCTGGGCAACAGAGTGAGACACAAACTAAAAAAAAAAAAAAAAAATTCAAATTGAAACTAGGTACATTTTGGTGCACAACACTAATCAAAAACCTTAAAAATGTTTATACAGGCCGGGCTTGGTGGCTCAGCCTGTAATCCCAGCACTTTGGGAGGCCGAGGTGAGTGGATTGCCTGAGCCTGCGGGTTCAAGACCCACCTGGGCAACTTGACGAGACCTCATCTCTACAACAAATCAAAAATTAGCCGAGTGTGGTAGCATGCGCCTGTAGTTCCAGCTACGTGGAAGGCTGAGGCGGAAGGATCGCCGGAGCCCAGGAGGTCGAGGCTGTGGTGGCCGGGAGCGGCCATTGCACTCCAGTCTGGGTGACAGAGCGAGACTCCAACTCAAAAAAAAAAAAGTGTTTATACAATTTAACCCAGAAATTCTACTCAGAAATTACCTTAAGGAAATGTCCAAGTAGTTGCAATATAATTTATAGTAGTAATAATTTGAAAACTATATAAATCTAAAAAAAAAGGGAATTCGATTTTCACAAACTATAGCATTTTATACAGAGGAATACACCATTAAAATTAGAAAATACACTGTCTTAGTCTGTTTCCAACTTAAAAATAAAAAATAAAAAAAAAGAAAGAGGGAGGGCACAGCTCCATCTTCAGCGAGGTAAGCATCTAGGGTGCAAGATTTGAGGAGGCACTCACTCTCGGGTTGTGCAGGTGAGCATGAATGCCTCCTTAAGTTTTGTGTTCTAAGTACCCCACTTGCCTCATCCCACTCCTGCCCCTGGGAGAGGATGCTATCAAGGGAAACTGGAAGGAAAATTCTGTAGCAAAGGCTGTGTAGAGAGGAGCAGTGACCTTTGTAATAAGGTGAACAGAGGCAGCCCTCACAGAGAGGCTGCCTGAGATAAATGCCTTCTTCTCATTCCAGTTTTGTCCTTTTTTTTCCAGCAGGGTTTCTCCTTTTCTCCTTTTTTTCTTGAGTTGGAGTCTTACTCTGTCGCTCAGGCTGGAGTGCAATAACATGTTCCTGGCCACCGCAGCCTCGACTACTGGACTCAGGCGATCCTTCCGCCTCACCCTTCCAAGTAGCTGGAACTGCAGGCATATACTACCACACTCAGCTAATTTTTTTGATTTATTGTAGAGATGAGGTCTCACCATGTTGTCCGGGCTGGTTTCGAACCCGCGGGCTCAGGCAATTCTCTCGCCTCGGCCTCCCAAAGTGCTGGGATTATAGGCTCGCCCGGCCAGGGTTTCTCCTTAACTGGCCCCAACCAGAAGTCAAGGGACAAGGTTGCTCCATAGTCAGCCTCCTAGGACAGACAGCAGGGAGACTGGATCCAAGGGCTCACAGAAGATGTATGATAGAACAGTATAAAGTTAAACAACCATTTTTTGTTGTTGTTTGAGTTGGAGTCTCACTTCTTTGCCCAGGCTGGAGTGCAGTGACACACTCATGGCCACCCCAGCATCGATCTGCTGGGCTCAGACCATCCTTCTGGATGGCCATTTTTATATGAACATTATAAGTGATATACCTGGGTTATAATATTATAGTATGGCTGATTTTTATATAGCTTTAACTTTTATGTATTTGTTAAATTTCATAGAATGAATGTCACTAAAAAATAAAATAAGAATTCCAAAAACTGGGAGACACCCAGATGGGTACACAGAGGAAAGACCATGTGAGAACACAGTGAGACAGTATGCATCTATTAGCCAAGGAGAGATACCTCGGAAGAAATCAGACCTGCCAACAACTTGGTCTTGATCTTGGACTTCTAGCCTCAAAAGTTAAGAAAAAAAGAAGATATATATGTATATCTATATCAATATATCTATGTCTAAAATGGCTTTAAGAAGATGAAATTTTAAAAACCTGGATTAAAAATCAAAATATTGGTTGGGTGTGGTGGCTTACTCCTATAGTCCCAGCACTTTGGGAGGCCAAGGTGAGAGGATTGCCTGAGCCCACAGGTTCAAGACCAGCCTGAGCAACTTGGTGAGATCTCATCCCTACAATAAAAAATAAAATAAAATAAATCAAAATATTACCAGGCATGGCAGCTCACTCCTGTAATCTCAGCACTTTGGGAGGCAGAGGTGAGAGGCTTGCCTGAGCCCAGGGGTTCAAGGCCAGCCTGGGCAACTTGGCAAGATCGTGTCTCTACAATAAATTAAAAAACTAGCCAGGTGTGGTGGCATGCACCTGTAGTTCCAGCTACTTGGAAGACTGAGGTGGAAGGATCACCTGAGTCCTGCAGGTAGGGGCTGCGGTGGCCATGAGCATGCCACTGCACTCCAGCCTGGGTGACAGAGTGAGACTCCTATTAAAAAAAAAAAAAAAGTAAAATATTCGCAGGAGTTGTTTTTGGCTGGTACAGCTATCTTTGAGTTGTTATCCTAGAAGAGCAGGAATTATAGTTTTGTTTTTGTTTTTGCTTCTTAATTCTTTTATTTCAAAAGTTTAGAAAGCAAACGTGTTTTTCTATCATAAATCAGAAGATATTAAGTAAGTAAATCAGGAGAGAAGAGACTAGATAGGTACAACAAGCAGAGAAGAGAGACAAAAGATAATAACTGCCCCATGTGGCCAGTGTCCTTCATCTCCAGGCCACATATATGTATCTGCAGGTTCTATTACATTATGATATTATGATTTCTCAAGCTCCTTTTGCTCTAAAATTCCTTCTAAGGAAGAAACACAAATCTTATCTTATAGACTTTAGAATATGTGGTAATAGTTGTGAGACAAGACACACAAACACATGACTTAAATTTAAGTAAAGAGGAGTTGGGAAGTCATTTTCCTGCAGACATTTCCTACATCTAGCCTTATCTGTCATGGCAACTAAAGTCTAAAGTTCTTTCAGACTCCAGGACATGCCGCCCTCTATGCCTATTTGTGAGTGCCATCTGCAGACCTTCGCTTCACATCTCTTCATTCCCTGATGACATTGAAACCCAGGTCACTGTCTTCCCTACTTAGCTCTTAGCACCTTCTAGATGAATTCAGCATACAATACATCTGAGCTAGCCAGCACTATGGCATCTTAGTTCTTTGATTGCCTCATCTTCTAAGAGCTGTATCTCCCATCCTTCTTCACCATCCACTCCCCCAGTTGAAAGCTGACCATCTCCTAACAGCTCCACTTCTGCACTCCTAAATCTCATTCTCTTTTTCAGCCCCATCCTTCCAGCTCCCCGTTCATTTCACTTCTTCCCGATGCAGTTTCTTGACCTCATCAAGTCCATCAATCCTGAGCTGGGTGTGGTAGCACGCCTGTGTAATCCTATCTGCTTGGGAGGCTGAGGCAGCAGGGTCGGTCGCTTGAACCCAAGAGTTCATGGTTACCTTGAGTTATGATCACACCACTGCACTCCAGCCTGGACAACAGATTGAGACTCTGCCTCAAAAAAAAAAAAAAAAAGGCTGGGTTTGGTGGCTCAGCCTGTCATCCAGCTCTTTGGGAGGTTGAGGCGAGTGAATTGCCTGAGCCCACGGGTTCGAGACCAGCCCGGGCAACTTGGTGACACCTCGTCTCTACAATAAAATAAAAAATTAGTCGAGTGTGGTAGCATCCGTCTGTAGTTCCAGCTACTTGGAAGGCTGAGGCAGAAGGATCGCCGGAGCCCAGCAGGTGGCTGCTAGGGTGGCCATGAGTGTGTCACTGCACTCCAGCCTGGGTGACGGAGTGAGACTACAATTCAAAACAAAAACAAAAAACTAACATCAATCTCATACGCATTATGTTCTCTTCTCATCTTTTCCTTCCTTCCAACCTAGAGTTATCTCAACCAGCAGCTTAGCACTATTTTTTACCTTTGCCCAGATGTCTTTCCTTAGAAAACGCCCTAGAAGCCGGGCTCAGTGGCTCAGCCTGTAATCCCAGCACTTTGGGAGGCTGAGGTGAGTGGATTGCCTGAGCCTGCGGGTTCGAGACCTGCCTGGGCAACTTGACGAGACCTCATCTCTACAATAAATACAAAAATCAGCCGGGCATGGTAGCACGTGCCTGTAATTCCGGCTACTTGGAAGGCTGAGGCGGAAGGATCACCGGAGCCCAGCAGGTCAAGGCTGC
>NW_007251042.1:942239-943402 GCF_000164805.1 Carlito syrichta
CCTGCTGGGCTCCAGCGATCCTTCCACCTCAACCTTCCAAGTAGCCAGAACTACAGGTGCGCACTACTGCGCCTGGTTAATTTTTGATTGATTGTAGAGACGAGGTCTCACCAAGTTGCCTGGGCTGGCCTCGAACCTGTAGGCTCAGGTAATCTACTTGCCTCGGCCTCTCAAAGTGCTGGGATGACAGGCTGAGCCACCGAGCCCGGCCTTTACTCCCTTTCAACTTGCTTCTTCTGACCAGACTGAAATACACTAAGTTTCTTCCATCTTTAGAAGATGTTTCTGTAGTGGATGCTGTGATGAACCACCCAGATGCCCCCTTCTGGACAGAGGCATTCATTTTCCCTCGGCTGACAGGAGTATTGACTACTGAAGGCACATGGCTCCATCCCCTTCTGGGAATTTTCCAAGGAAGCCAGCTTGCCCCTCAAAGGCCACATCAAATCTCTGATTGGTGCTGGGGTGTTTTCAGGGTAACTGGGATTTGTTTTAATCAGGCATGGTTAGACTGGGCTCAGTGGCTCACGCCTATAATCCCAGCATTTTGGGAGGCTGAGGTAAGAGAATTGCTTGAGCCCACGGGCAACTTGGTGAGACCTTATTGCTACAATAAATCAAAAAATCAGCCGGGTGCATGCCTGGGCAACTTGGTGAGACCTCATTGCTACAATAAATCAAAAAATTAGCCAGGTGCATGCCTATAGTTCCAGCTACTTGGAAGGCTGAGGTGAAAGGATCACCTGAGCCCAGCAGGTAGAGGCTGCGGTGGCCATGAGCGTGCCACTACACTCCAGCTTGGGCGGTAGAGTGAGACTCCAACTCAAAAATAAATAAATAAATATTCAGTTGTGGTAAGACACATAGACACAGAAATGACTGTCATGAAACAAGAAGGTCTTGTGCTCACAGATCCCCAGAAACAGGAGTCATGACACTCAGGGTCACACAGGGAGGAAGCACCAGGGTGAGTTGGGAGGCAGAGGGAGTGAGGGAAAACGTGGCCAAGAGCCTTTATCGTGGCTTCCACTGGAAATGCCAGGTAAAGCAAAGTAGACTTTGACTTCATTATTATTATTATTATTAATTAATTTATTTATTTTGAGTTGGAGTCTCACTCTGTCATCCAGACTGGAGTGCAGTGGCCACTCCCGGCCACTGCA
>NW_007251042.1:943422-944042 GCF_000164805.1 Carlito syrichta
CAGGTCGAGGCTGCGGTGGCCGGAAGTGGCCACTGCACTCCAGTCTGGGCGACAGAGTGAGACTCCAACTCAACAGCAACAAAAGAAGAAGAAAAAAAAAAGAAAACGCCCGAAAGAACTATAGCCCCAAAGGAATCCTACCAATAGCCTTATCTGTGTCTGCACTTGGGCTGCTGAACTCTTCAGGATAAAACACCCAATTCCACAGATGGCTGCAGCTACAATGTGACAGTCTTAACCTTCTTTGGGGTCCTCAATGTCGCACAGTTTCATTTATAATTTTCTAGTGCCTTCTTACTCTCCTATTCTCCACAGTAATAATTACAAATCTTCTTCACCCTCAACCAACCTTCCAGTCTCTTAGTCCTTTCTGTTTTACAGCAGAAAAGTAGAAGCTATAAGACAAGAACCACCTGAATTCTTCCACCTTCCTTTCCAACATGATGGAAGCCATTTCTCCCTGATTCCAAGGTTTTTCCCTCTTCCTGTGTTTGAATTCTCTCTCTCTCCTACCCTGACCGAGCCCATTCATTCTTCCAGTTTTTTCCCCTGCATCTTTACTCCTTTCTTTCTTTCTTTCCTTCCTTCCTTCCTTCCTTCCTTCCTTCCTTCCTTCCTTC
>NW_007251042.1:944062-946779 GCF_000164805.1 Carlito syrichta
CCTGGCTAATTTTTGATTTATTGTAGAGATGAGGTCTCGCCAAGTTGCCCAGGTGGGTCGTGAACCCATGGTCTCAGGCAATCCACTCACCTCAGCCTCCCAAAGCGCGGGATTACAGGCTGAGCCACCGAGCCTGGTTTATTATTATTATTATTTTGTAGAGACAGTGCCTTCCCTGTTGCTGACTGGTCTAGAACTCCTGACCTCAAATGATCCTCCTGCCTCAGCCTCCCAAAGTTCTGGGATTACACTTGGCAGTTTGAATAAGTTCAGAGGGCTCTGGGGTATAAGGGTTGTCCCTCATAATCTGACCCTGGGATGGTGAGGACAGGTAGTTAGTGGCCTGAGCCCCATAAAGGAGGCAATTGGAGGGTGCGGGCTTTGGATGGGTTCCTTTGAATGTTGAAGGTGTGCTCATGGGGAAGCCATTTGCTATTTCTAGGAATTAGCTAGCCCAGAGAGGACCTGGATGTTAAAGCATCAGAAAACATAGAAAATAAAAGGCATGATTCATTCGTGGAAGTGAAGGCCTCCCTTTGCTCTGATTCTGGGACAACTCTGAAAGGCCATCCTAACTCCACACCTCTCAGAGAGCTCTGCTGAAATCTGTTATCACTGCCCCATGGGCGACGTCTCCCTTAGCTCCATGTACTTCCCCCACTCCCGAGAGCACCCCCAAGATACTCCCTGGCTGCAAACCTCCATCTCAGCATCTGCTACCCAGGGAAGCCAAATCAGACACTCTCATCCCCACCACCCCACCTCTTTCCATTCCTTCACAGTCCAACTTCTTGGAAGAGCAGCCTCTACGCACTACCTCTACTACTACGAGTCAACTTCCACACTCCACCCACTCTGAAGGGTCAAGGCCAACACCATCTTGTCTGTTGGCAACTCCATCCAAAGGACACGGTTTGCTGCCCATTTGCTGAACTTCTCTGCAGCATTTGACACTGTAAACTGTTCCCCCCTTGAAATGCTCAGCCCCTTTGGTGTATTCTACATTTTTCAGGGTTTCCTTCTGCCCCCCCCCACGGCTGTTTCGTCCTTTAAATGTCACTCTCCTTGGGTTTCACCCACTGGAATCTTGTCTTTCTACTTCCTGCAGGATAACCTATGCTTTCACTTTGCTTCAGTGACCCCTTCATGACGATGACTTACACATCCAGATCTAAGATCTGAACCCCATTATCCAGCTGCTATTTGGATATTTCCACGTGGACATTCCCTAGGCATCTGGGACTCAAACCTTTATAAAGTAAATCGTCTCATCTCCTAGTGTAAATCTGCTCCTTTTCTGTGTTCTTCTCTGTGTTCTTTTTTTTTTGAGTTGGAGTCACTCTGTTGCCCAGGCTGGAGTGCAGTGGCACGCTCACAGCCACTACAGCCTCAACCTGCTGGGTTCAGGTAATCCTTCCATCTCAGCCTTCCAAGTAGCTGGGACTATAGGCATGTGCCACCACAACTGGCTAATTTTTTGATTTATTGTAGAGATGTGGTCTCGTCAAGTTGTCCAGGCTGGTCTCGAACCCATAGGCTGAGGCAATCCTCTCACCTCGGCCTCTCAAAGTGCTGGTATTATAGGTGTGAGCCACCATGCCCAACCCTTCTCTGTGTTCTCAGTTTCAGTGAACTTCCATTCCCCAGAACCCCAACCCAGATGCTGGGTGTCAGCCATGAGGCCTCCCTTTCTTCCTTCTCCCATTCCATCAGAGGCCACGCACATCCTGTTGAGACTAGAGCCTGGATGGTCAGGGCCAACACACCGACTAGGCACAGCACTTAGAGTTCATGACACATGTAGGGGCCCACAAAAATATAGACCAGGCATGATGGCTAAACCTATAACCCTAGCATTTTGGAAAGCCAAGGTAGGAGAATCGTTTGAGGCCAGACATTTAAGACCAACCTGAACAACATAGTGAAACACTTTCTACAAAAAAAGGAAAAAAAATCATTTATTTTAAAACAGAGAGAAATTAACATAAGCCTGGATATGTTAATTTCATCTTTATACTAATGTTGTCATCAAACATAATTTTAAATATTTGTTTATAGAAAAAGTGTTCCACAAAGTTAATAGTGCCTAGAACCTTCCCAGGTCATTGCCTGACTTTGCTAAAGTTTCTGGAATCTGGCAGTTGGCTGTATCCTAACTGCTGTCCCTCCCCGGAGTGCCAGGTGCCACGGCACACCCTTCTTCCTGTTCTGCTTCCAGTCTCCTCCACGTCCAAACTACTCCCTGGCTAAAACCAGAGAGATCTTTCTAAGCTGCTATGGTCTTCCCTGGAATAAAAGCTCTTTGCTCAGTGGATCTCAAATGTTAGCATGCATTTGAATCGCTTGGAGGGCTTCATAAAGACACCAATGGCTGAACAGAACAGGTGAGGCCAAACAATTTGCTTTTCTGACCTGCCCCCCACTCTGACCATGCTTGGAGAAACCCCTCCTCTAGTAGTTCCCTAATTCTGTCAGGATGAAGTCCACACTTTCTCACTTCCTTGCAAAGTCCTTTCCAGTGTGGCCTCTGTGTTCTCAGTTTCAGTGAGAACATCAGACTTCATCAACCTCACCCCTCATCTTTTCTTTCTGAATCTGTCATGCAGCCATTCTGAGACAGTTTCCCTGTGTGGATAGGCTCTCTACCTGGCCCCTGGGCCTTTGCACAGGTATTGTTCCTCCTCACTCCCTTCCCCTGGCTTCCTCCCTCCCTCCCT
>NW_007251042.1:946799-955433 GCF_000164805.1 Carlito syrichta
GTTTTGTTTTTTTTTTTTTAATTAGCTGGACTTAGTGGTGCAAACCTATAATCTCTGTTACTGGGGAGGCTGAGGTGAGAAGATCACTTAAGCCCAGGAGTTTGAGGCTGCAGTGAGCTATGACCACACCACTGCACTCCAGCCTGGGTGACAGAGTGAGACCTGCCTCTTAAAAAAAAAAAAGACTGGGCAAGGGGGCTCATGTCTATAATTCCAGCACTTTGGGAGGCCGAGGTGAGAGAATTGCCTAAGCCCATGGGTTCAAGACCAGCTTGGGCAACTTGGTGAGACCTCATCTCTACAATAAATCCAAAAATTAGCCGGGCATGGCGGCGTGTGTCTGTAGGTCCAGCTACTTGGAAGGCTGAGGCGAAAGGATCGCCTGTGCCCAGCATGTTGAGGCTGCAGTGACTGGGAGTGTGCCACTGCCCTCCAGCCTGGATGACAGAGTGAGACTCTAACTCAGAAAAAGAAAAAAAGAAAGAAGAAAAATGTAATTCAGTTCTTCAGGCAAGTCATCTTGATCATGTCTTCCCCAAGATGGCGCCCTCCCAGGGCCTTCCACCACCCTCTGTGCTCCTCCCCCAGCTTTTAGTGCCCTGAGCTCCAACTCCCTTCTTTCTTTGCTCTCCTCTCTAAACCGTGAGACCCTAGAGGGCAAGCTGCGAGTCTCATTCACAGCTGTCTCTGCAGTGCAGTGCTGGGCCCTTACGAAATGATCACTGAATGAATGCAAAAGTGAGTCATGGGAAGGAGGCTGGCCTGTCTCGTGATTAAAAAAATCCCCCTCCCTGCTGAGGCAAAGATGAAAAAAGCCAAAGGTGGAGGCTGCCCTGGGGAGTGCTAGGCCACAGGGCTCTGCTGGGGGGTAGGGTGGGGGCGCAGTGGGAAAAGACAGCATCTGTGGAGGGGGAAGGGCACAGAGGTAGCCTGCTCCCAGATGCCTCCTCTCTCCCCCAACCGGCCAGAGCAGCAACCATCTCCCGAGGGCCTCTCCTCCCACAGGCATCTCCTCTGTCCCTAAGGCCACCCGCCCTCCCCACCTCCCACCTCCACGGCTTGGGCCCAGTGAAACCCACCCCAGGCACCAGCCCTTCCAGGGAGTCACCTGACCACTTCCTAGGCAGGCTCTCAGCCAGCCCTGGTGGGGTCATGTGATCACTTAGGTATGCATGACCCGCTCCCCGGAGGGATGCTTTGAGGGGTGACCTTGCCGCCCAGAACGGACCGGGCTCCTTCCTTCCGAGTTTGCTGCTGTGAGCTTGGGCCGATTCCCGGGTCTGGGGGCTATGACAGAGGGGGAAAAGCAGGGGGGAAAGGGAAGGGGCAGGCTGGCTTGTTCTCTGCGGTTATTTGGCCCCAATTTTCAAGCCTGGGTTACGTAACACCTGAGGAGAACTAGGCTCACGTCACCCACACCTTTTCCCTTTCTGTGGAGCATTGCACAACTGCAGCTGCTTCTCAGAGAAGATCTATTTTGGGAGCTGTTTTCATTTGACCTATATTAAGCACAGTCACAAGGCAGAGGCAAGGTGCGGGGTGCAGGGTGGCCTGCTGGCTTTCGGAGCCTTTTTTAGTGTCTCGGGCGAGAAGCCAGACAAGCTCGGGCCCACAGCTTGGGAGCTGAGGTCCAGGGGACCCCTGGCTTCTCACCCCAGCTTGGGCGACCCACCTGTAACTAGTACAGGCTAATGCCTCAGCCCCTTTCCCAATTCTAATTTTTCTCCCTCTCGGGCCCTGTGAAAGTTAATACCTTCATCACTGAAGTGTTGGTCTGGGAGAAATGAAAGCTCCCTGAAGGCCTGGAAGCTCTAAGACTGAACCAGGCTGAGTCCTGGGCCTGTGAAATGCAGCAGGTAGAAAGTTTTAGTTGGCCATCGAGGTTCTGGACTGGGAATTCCCTTTCCTGAGCTAATAATTCAATTACATGACCAGCATGGAGCGAGAAAAGGCGGCTGGGGACAGGTGTGTCCCAGGTACTGTGCACAAGCTGGGACTACTCAGAGTTCCTGTTATGTGAACTTTGTAGACCTGATAAAATGACAAGAGAGGCCAGGTATGATGGCTCATACCTATAATCCCAGCGCTTTGGGAGGCCTAGGAGGGAAGATTGCTTGAGCCCAGGAGTTCAAGACCAGCCTGGGCAACATAGCAAGACCTCATCTCTACAAAAACAAAAATAAAAAACAAAAATTAGTCGGGTGTGGTGGCACACACCTGTAGTCCCAGCTACTCTGGAGGCTGAGGCAGAAGGACTGCCTGAACCCAAGAAGTCAAGGCTGCCATGAGCCATGATCGTGCTGCTACTGTACTTCATCCAGCTTGGGTGACAGAGTGAGACCGACTCAAAAAATAAAAAAATAAAAATAGAGCTGGGCATGGTGCTTCACACCTGTAATCCCAGCACTTTGGAAGGCAGAGGCGAAAGGATTGCCTGAGCCCAGGGATTCAAGGCCAGCCTGGGCTACTTGGCGAGATCTTGTCTCTACAACAAATCAAAAAATTAGCTGGGTGTGGTGGCACAAGCCTGTAATTCCAGCTACTTGGGAGGCTGAGGTGGAAGGATCACCTTAGGCCAGAGGGCCAAGGCTGTGGTGGCTGTGAGCTTGTCACTGTACTCCAGCCTGGGCAACAGAGTGAGACTTCTAACAAACAAACAAACAAATAAAAGATCAGAGAAATGACTCGCCCACTAAGTTCCCCCTTGTGCACCTCTTCAACTGGGGTATCTCCTGGATCACGGTTTTGTCCCTTGACCCTCTTTCTATTGCCTCCCTAGAGTTAGATACTCCTTTCCAGGGACTAAACGTCTGCCCCCATGCTGCTGACCCCAAAACCTACATCTCAGGCACCTCCTCTCTCTTGAGAGTCAAGACCAGATCTCCAAACAGGTGTGCCCCAATGCCTCTCATTCATAAATCTCAAAGCTGAACCACATGCTTCTCCCACACCCAAATCAGCCCCCTCCAAGAGGACTCCACCGTGAGCCAGACACTTCGGTCTGCCCCACGCCCAGTCTACCTTGGAAGAGCAGAATGGGGACTTCCTTAGCCAGCAGAGAATGTCCCAAAGTTGCATTCCCTTGGCACTGCCAGGAAAGATTGCAGGCTGTGGGGATAGGCTTTGGTGGTCGGTTCCCATTGAGATGCATACCGAAGCAATCCCATGACTCCCACCAGCCTGGCTGGAAGTACCCCAGGAAGTGGGGAGTTGAGTTGCATGGAGTGGGTTTCCTATGATGCAAGAGCTGGTGGCCTGAGGTGGTTGGAGCCAGAGGCTGGGAACTGAGAGGAGATAAAAAGTACTAGAAAACACTAGAATTAGGCTTGGCCTGGAGGGTGGCAAACCTGACATTGGAGGAGATGATGGGTAGAGACATGGCCCCCAAGTAAGATCAGGAAAAGCCAGAGAATGCAACAGTCTTATAGGAGCGAAGATGCAACCTGGGGAGGCCTGGATTCAAAGCTGTCTTGGAATCCTGTTTGGTCCCAGTTCTCTCAGTAAAGACCACAGGGGACTCCTGGGGAAGGAGGGCAAGGGTCAAAGTTGTAAAGTAATTTATTTAGGTTGAGATGATGATACTGCCTCAGGAAGAAGGCTGAGGATAGCCCAGTAGGTCTCACCGACTGAGAACAGGTGGTTTCTCAGGATATTCTACTGCAAGGACAGATTCCTAGACAGTAAATATTCCAGCTTGGGAAGTGGGGAAGCTGGGACAAAGGTGGTGCCAAAAAAATCCTGGAAGAAGAACCAAGCAAGGCACTTGGAGGTTTGGGAAGAAAAATCTACTTTTGCTGGGGCTGTGGCTCATGCCTGTAATCCTAGCACTTTGGGAGGCCCAGGCAGGAGCATTGCCTGAACCCAGGAGTCTGAGACCAGCCTAGGCAACGTAGCCTAGACCTCGTCTCCACAAAAAATCAGAAAATTAGCTAGGCATGGTGGCACGTGCCTGCAGTACTGGCTACTTGAGAGGCTGGTAGGAGGGTCGCTTGAGCCTAGTCTGAGGCTGTGATGAGCCACAGCTGTGCCACTGCACTCCAGCCTGGAAGACAGAGTGAGACCCTGACTCAAAAAAACCCACACAAAACAAAAAAACCCACTTTGGTCATCAAGGAATAAAGAAAAGGGAGCGGCCAGGTGCCGTGGCTCAAGCCTGTCCTCTTGGCACTTTGGGAGGCCCAGGTGAGAGGATCGCCTGAGCCCAGGGGTTTGAGATCAGCCTGGGCAACTTGGTGAGACCTCGTCTCTACAATAAAAAAATACGCCAGGCATGGTAGTGTGTGCCTGTAGTTCCAGCTGCTTGGAAGGTTGAAGTGGAAGGATCGCCTGAGCCCAGCAGGTCTAGGCTGTGGTGGCTGTGAGCTTGCCACTGCACTCCAGCCTGGGAGACAGAGAGACTCCAACTCCAAAAAAAAAAAAAAAGAAAGGAAAAGAAAAGGCAGTATCATCTTCTAACTAATGAAATATCAAAAATAAACATAAAAAGAAGTAATCCCAATATGGGAACATTGCCATTTTTAGTTGGGATAAATGTCGAAAACATTTTTTCTGTTGATGTAGCATAATCCATGGAACGATTTAAAAATGATAATATACATATAAAAATGCAAGTTCCCGGGATTTGACTCAATTTCTCCCTCTTCAGCTAATTTAGAAATGTTTCAATGAAGAAAAAAATGACTCCTTGTCTGCTGACCACTGGCTGCACAAAGATAGAGACAGTGACTTCCATTCTAGACTTCTCAGCACCCAAAACTTTCCTGGAACACGGTCCAGAGGCTCAACAAATACTTATTGGAAGAACATATATGCAAGACATCTCTTTGATCATCCCGAACACCTTAAATGATAAAATCTAGGAGAATTAGCTAATACCAGAATGGTGTATCTGTCGATAGTAATATTAGACAACTGTATGAAAGGTATAAATGAGAAAACAGCTTTGCAAATATCTGGGGACAATTGGAAAATGACTAGCAACTAGGTAGTAGATAATAACAGGTCATTTTAATTAATTTTCTTAAGTGTAATGGTGGCTTTGTGGCTTAGTAGGAGAATGCGTGTTAAAATATTTAGGAGTAAAGTGAGTAAAGTGTCATGACATCAAGTTTTTTTTTTTTTGTTTTTTTTTTTTGAGCTAGAGTCTCACTCTGTCACCCATCCTGGAGTGCAGTGGTCCATTCACAGTTACCGCAACCTCAAACAGCTGCACTCAGGTGATCCTTCCACTTCAGCCTTCCAAGTAGCTGGTACTACAGGCCCACGCCACCACGCCCAGCTAATTGTTGTATTCATTGTAGGGAGGAGGTCTTGCCAAGTTGCCCAGGCTGGTCTCGAACCCTTGGACTCAGGCAACCCTCAACCTCAGGCTCTCAGAGCTGAGATTATAGGCGTGAGCCACCATGCCCAGTGACATCAAGTTATTTTGAAAAGTTTTGGGCAATAAAAAGCAAGCATATGAAAAATTAACAATTGTTAAGTCTAGGTAATAGGAACATGAGTATTCATTGTACTTTTAAAAAGTTTTTCTGTATGTATGCAAATAGTTCAATAGTTAGAAAATGTAATGTAGCTGGGCACAGTGGATCACATCTGTAATCCCAGCGTTTTGGGAAATGGAGGCAAGAGGATTTCTGAGCCCATGGGTTCGAGACCAGCCTGAGCAACTTGGTGAAACCTTGTCTCTACAATAAATCAAAAAATTAGCCAGGCGTGGTGGCATACCTGTAGTTCCAGTTACTTGGAAGACTGAGGCAGAAGGATTGCCTGAGCAAATCCTTTGAGGCCGTGAACATGCCACTGCACTCCAGCTTGGGTGACGGTGAGACTCCAACTCAAAAAAAAAAAAAAGAAAAAGAAAATATAACGTATTCCAGGTAACAAGAAGCTAGAAGAAAGAAAAATGTAATATCTTTTAAGACTGATCAATTAAAAAGCAAAAAAAAAAAAATGTATAGGAAGTGTATAACAGGCAAATATAACAACTGAAAATAATTGGCATTCAGATGTTGAAATCATGGAAGATTTCTTAAAACTTAACTTCCTATTATTATTATTATTCCTCCTTTTCTTTTCTTTAGGAGTTGGGCATTCTGTCGCTCAGGCTGGAGTGTAGTGGCATGATCACGGCTCACCACAACCTCAACCTATTGGGCTTAGGCGAGTGGCTGGGACTACAGGCACCTGCCACCACATCTGGCTAATTTTTTGAATTTTTGTAGGGTCGAGTCTTGCTATGTTACCCCAGGCTGGTCTTGAACTCCTGTGCTCAAGCAATCCTCTTGCCTCAGCTTCCCAAAATGCTGGGATTATAGGCGTGACTCACCACTACTAGCCTTCCTATTATCCTGTTTCTTATCTTTGAAAAGTATGCTTCAAAGTTATTTACAAAAAGCAATTCACTGCCTAACTTTATCCTATAAATTGACATGAGAGTCTTTTTTTTTTTTTTTTTTGAGTTGGAGTCTCACTCCTTCGCCCAGACTGGAGTGCAGTGGCTGCTCCCGGCCACTGCAGCCTCGACCTGCTGGGCTCTGGCGATTCTTCCGCCTCAGCCTTCCAAGTAGCTGGAACTACAGACACGCACTACCAGGCCCGGCTAATTTTTGATATACTGTAGAGATGAAGTCTTGCCAAGTTGCCCAGAAGGGTCTTGAACCCATGGGCTCAAGCAATCCACTCACCTCAGCCTCCCAAAGTAGGGGATTATAGGCTGAGACACCGAGCCGGGCTATTAGAGTATTTTATGAACAAGTTACTTAACATATCATTTTGTAACTTTGTGGTTGAATTTGGTTACATTTATTTTATCTCTGATGCAATAAAACTGTTTGTACCTTAAGAAAAAATCTACCCACATTTGTTGCTTTCATGACATTTACAACCAAAAGAAAAGACCTGGCAAAACATTGTCCTTCCTTTCTTCTTTTCAAAATAGTTTATTATTTTGGTAAATAAACAAAGTTGTGCTTATCCCACTTCTCTCAATCTAAAGATATTATATAGCCATTCTACAAATCTGGAAAAGATTAAACATGTACAGAAAAAAGAAAATTCTAAGACTGATAATTTTGAAATCTTGAGATAACCACTATTTATATTTTGCAATATCTTTTTCTGTCCTTTTTCTCTTGTATGAATTTTTCTTTAATAACTGAGAACATTCTCTGCCGGGCTCGATGGCTCAGCCTGTAATCCCGCGCCTTTGGGAGGCTGAGGTGAGTGGATTGCCTGAGCCCGCGGGTTCGAGACCCGCCTGGGCAGGCGAGACCTCATCTCTCTACAATAAATCAAAAAATTAGCCAGGTGTGGTAGCGCACCCCTGTAATTCCGGCTACTCGGAAGGCTGAGGCGGAAGGATCATCGGAGCCCAGCAGGTCGAGGCTGCGGTGACCGGGAGTGGCCACTGCACTCCAGTCTGGGTGACAGAGTGAGACTCCAACTCAAAAAATAAAAAATAAAATAAAATAACTGAGAACATTCTCATAAATAATCATATACCCTTCATGTGTTTGTGTGCACGCATGTACCACACACATTCCATAGTATGGATTTACTATTGTTCACTTAAACTTTCCCCTATTGTGAGGCAGTTTATGTTTTATTAATCTCCCCCCACGATTACTAGTGCTGTGAACATTCTATACATAAATCTTTTCCTGACTTCTGATTATTTCCTTAGATTTTGTTATTATAATTTTCATGGAACAAATTATGTGAACTGTTTTTTTTTTTTTTGAGTGGGAATCTCATTCTGTTGCCCAGGGACACATTCACCGCCAACACAGCCTCTATCTGCTGGGCTCAGGTGATCCTCCGCCTCAGCCTTCCAGGTAGCTAGAAACACAGGTGCACGCCACCACGCCTGGCTAATTTTTTGATTTATTGTAGAAATGAGGTCTTGTCAAGTTGCCCAGGCTGGTCTCAAACCCTTGGGCTCACGCAATCCTCTCGTCTCTGTCTCTCAAAGGATTATAGGCGTGAACCACTGTGCCTGGCATATTATGTGAACTCTTTTAAGCCTCTTAATATCCACGTAGGAGAAAATGAAGAAAGTGTTTAGTCTACCCTGCTATATTCAGTACCCAAGGTCTGTGAATTAAGCTGACAAAAGATAGATTAAGAAAAGTACGCACATGGGGATCAATTAAAGAAGTAACAGCCTCCCTAAATGGTTAAAGGCTTAGATAATCTTCATGCCAATTCTGGGGTTCTTCGTGGGTCCTTAACATAGGTCCTCTGATTATTTACCAGATGTGTTTTACGAATGTATACTCTTATTAAGGAGAGGGAGATGAGTATTATCATTTTAAAAAATCCATATCAATTTGATAGATTAAAAATTAAGCTAGACCAGGTGTGGTGGCTCAAGTCTGTAATCCCAGCACTTTGGGAGGCCGAGGTGAGAGGACAGCCTGAGCTCAGGGGTTCGAGACCAGCCTGAGCAACTTGGCAAGACCTCGTCTCTAAAATAAATTTTAAAAATAAGCAGGGCGTGGTAGCGAGCGCCTGTAGTTCCAGTTACTTGGAAGGCTGAGGGGGAAGGATCACCTGAGCCCAGCAGGGTTAAGGCTACAAAGGCCGTGAGTGTGCCACTGCACTCCAGCCTGGGCGACAGAATGAGACTCCAACTCA
>NW_007251042.1:955608-974119 GCF_000164805.1 Carlito syrichta
TATTGTAGAGATGAGTTCTCACCAAGTTGCCCAGGCAGGTCTCGAACCTGTGGGCTCAGGCAATCCTCTCACCTTAGCCTCCCAAAGTGCTGGGATTATAGGTGTGAACTGCCACACCTGGCCTTATTTCCTTTTTAATGAATTATATCTTGTTCTTTACCTATTTTTATTTGCTAAAAATAATTTACAAGTAAGTGAAAATCCTTCAGGTTTTACATGTTCAATTGTTACATTAAAATATTTACAAGGATAAAAAATAAAAACTTGTGTGTTTACCTCATTGGTGTGAAGAGAAATAAGCATTCATTTAATCACCAAATGCCTTAATAATTTTGAAAAACAAAAGGGTCAGTTCATTTAATCAGGACAATTTTGATTGTTATGCAAGCTGTCTTCAAAGTTAAATTTTGAACTAATGTCCAATACCAAGTTTTTTTAAAAAACAAACTCTGTGGATATTTAAAATTAGAGTTCTAAATTCCAAGGAATCTAATCTTCCAACAACTTTGTGTGATGTCCCAAATACTTTAGAAATCCCAAATTACATTTTTGTGTTTCAGCTTGATTACATTAAGTGCACCTCACCCCAAAGCTGTGACCCAAAACCAATATTTTTCAATTTGCTCACATCTCCTATATTTAACTTTCTCTTTCAGCCACAGCCAGTCAAAAGAAAACACCAAATTGCTCTGTGCTGCTTCTTCCAAGTGTGATACATTATCTGTTTGTAGAGATTAAAGCAAGAGAATTTGTTCACAACTTTCCAATTTTAAACCACCAACTGATTCGTCTCTGAGATTTATACATACATTTTTCCAGAATCCAACTTCGGTATATATAAAAGGTCTGCTTGTCAGATTACATATTCTTTTCTTACGTCTCATTTCCTGTTATAAAGCAAATTGTCAGTGTCTGGCACAGGGCACCAGCCAGAAAACTTGTTCAAGAAATGCTTTTTGGCTGGAGTTGATTCAACCACCAGTAAAAGTGAAATGTCTCCTTAACTCTGGTTGTGGTGACAGCCATTTTTAAACCTAAGTTGAATTCCATCAATGATCAAAAGAAGGAGAGTTTGGGCAAATCTGAGGAGTTACCCTCAACTCATTCCTGGTGTGGGTCTTCACCACCCCATAAACAACCCACATTCTTCTTTGCTTTGAAGGAGCCCTGAAACATTCTCTCACTAGGGCAGGCCCCTTGAGACTGTTCCAAGGAGGCTGGTTTTGAGAGCTGAGTCTTTTGCCAACCGGATTCGTTTGAATAAACCACCAGGTCCCTGCAGGGAATTCAGGAATTCACAGCTGAGGCCAATGTAGGCTCCTTTTGAGGGGGTTGCAGGGGGGTGGGGAGGGGCAGGGGGTGAGGCCAGAAGGGGACAGAGGTAGCTGCAGTCATGGCCCCTACCTCCTCCTACCTGCCCCTGAAGCAACTCAGTCTGCTCCCCAGGAGATTGCAGAAGGAGCAATAGGCCCATTCCCAGCTGTCATGGCCTTACGGGAAAGTACCAGCTTCTCCAGACGGGTTTAGGGCCTCAGTTTGGCCTTGAGCCCAGTCAGCTGAGCACCAGCTGCAGTGGTATCTCGCTGCTGCAACCCAGGCGGCCCTGTATCTGGACCACTTTACACTCTGGTGCAGGCTGGTCTCTCTGCCCACCGCCGCCCACCCCCAGGCCTCCCCACTCAGATCTCAAAGCCCCCAGAATAGAAACCGTGGTGACTGTTGCTGGACAGGCTAAGCATTGGGACCTGCACAGGCATTGCAGCAGACTAGAAGAGAGAAACTCTCTTGCTCTGAAGGCCTCTAGCTCCATCCTCCCACCATTCCACCTGGCCCAGGGGCAGGAAAACTCAGAGCCTGCCGGTATAGTGGTTCATCTCCATGCTGTTATGCCAACCAAGAAAGGGTCTGGACAAGATGGTGGTGCCTATTTTGGAACCTCTCTCCAGTTCCCTGGCCTTTCCACCTTTTGTTGGGGCATGCTGCTCTGTTCTATCCTTTCAATTACCCACTACACCCTCTCACCACTCTTCATTCTCAAGTCTTTCTTAAATACTCTCTTAGTCCGCTAAAGGTGGCTATAACAAAATGCCTTAGACTGGATGACTTAGAAACTGATTGCTCCTGGTTCTGAAGGCTGCAAAGTCCAAGATCAAAGTGCCAACACATTTAGCGTCTGACGAGGACAAGTTTCTCATAAATGGTGACTCTTTGCTGCATCCTAAGACAACAGAAGGGACAAAATGGCTCCCTTAAACCACCATTTATAAGGGGACCAATCCAATTCATGAGGGTGGGGCCCTCATGAGCTAATCGCCCCTGAAAGCTCCACTTTTATTTTTGAGCTGAAGTCTCACTCTGTCACCCTGGCTGGAGTGCAGTGGCACACTCACGGCCACTGCAGCCTCGACCTGCTAGGCATAGGCGATCCTTCCACCTCAGCCTTCCAAGTAGCTGGAACTATAGGCATGTGCCATCACTTGAGCCATCCGAGGCAAGAGGATTACCTGAACCCAGGGGTTCGAGACCAGCCTGGACAACTTGGCAAGACCTAGTCTCTATAGTAAGTCAAAAAAAGTTAGCTGGGCATGGTGATGCACACTTGCAGTTCCAGCTACTTGGAAGACTGAGGTAGAAGGATCACCTGAGCCCAGCAGGTTGAGGCTGTGGTAGCCATGAGCGTGCCACTGCACTCCAGCCTGGGCAGCAGAGTGAGACTCTGACACACATACACACAAATTCAACATTAATTTTTTTTCCCTGAAATCTGAGTGGGCCTGTCTGTAATTATATTTGTTGTCAAGGGTCCCCCTCAAGACATGCTTATTGCAGGAGATGTACAGGAGTGTCTTTCTGGTTAATGATATGGCCAGAAAGTCTTTCAACTGGTGGTGGTGACAACTGTGATCTGGAACCTCCTCACTGGTGAATTCTACCCCTGAATAACCAGTAAGAATATGGGGAGGCACATTTAACACTTTCAGAGTAGCATGAGGCATGTATTATTTTTTTCTTCATCTTCTACTTTCTCAATGTTCTACTGTAAACTTGCATAGTCAGGCCCGACACGATGGCTCAAGCCTATAATCCCAGCATTTTGGGAGGCCGAGGTGAGAGGATTGCGTGAGCGCACAGGTTCCAGACCAGCCTGGGCATCTTGGTGAGACCTTGTCTCTACAATAAATAAAAAAATTAGCCGGGCATGGTAGCGCTCACCTGTAGTTCTGGCTACTTGGAAGGCTGAGGCAGAAGGATCACCTGAGCCCCACTGGTCAAGGTTGCAGTGACTGTGAGTGTGCCACTGCACTCCAGCCTGGGTGACAGAGTGAGACTCCGACTCAAAAAAAACAAAACAAAAAACTATCCAACTGATAAAAACCAATGACAGATGGAGTAAAGACCTAAAAAGGAAAGGCAAGATTTGACATGTTTGAGAAAAAATATAGAAAACTATATTTATCTCAAAATATTAGCTGGGTGTGGTGGTGCATGCCTGTAGTCCCAGCTACTTGGAAGGCTGAGGCAGAAGGCTTGCCTGAACCCAGCAGGTCGAGGCTGCAGTGGCCGTTAGCATGCCACTGCACTCCAGCCTGGGTGACAGAATGAGACTCCGACTCAAAAGAAAAAAAAATAAAACTATATTTATCACCCTGGGATAGGGTTTCTTAATCAAGACATAAAATATACTAGTTGTGGAAGAAAACTTGATAAATTCAAGTACAATATAATTAAGAATTTATGTTCATAAATTTCTTCATGTTACATAAAGAAAGTTATGTAACAAATCACATCTCTGAAGAAAATATTCATCACACATTTCACTGAAAAGGAATGCTTTTAGAATATATAAATAACTCCTACAAATCACTGATGATAAGAAAATGACAAAAAGTACCCAAAAAATGGGCAAAACACATGAACTTATCTACTCAACTTTGTTAGCAATCAGAGAAGCACAAACTATTACAACTGAGATACCATTCTGCACCCATTAGAAGCCCCCGGTGTTCTAGGCACTTTGGAAAACATTCGGGTATTATCTTGTGCAGTGAGTACATACCCTATAAACCAGCAATTACAATTCCAGGTATTTACCTATTTTAGAAATGCTTGAACTTGTGCACTTGAAAACAAACACAAGAATATTCACATAAGCAGTTTTCATCACAGCAAAAAACTGAACAGCAGAATACTATGCTGTAGCCATGGAATACTATACTGCAATGAAAATGAAGCAGCTACGGCTACACACATCAATGAGACCAGTTTTTGTTTTTGTTTTTTTTGAGTTGGCATCTCACTCTGTCGTCCAGGCTGGTGTGCAGTGGCACGCTCAGCCACCACAGCCTCAGTCTGCTGAACTCAGGCGATCTTTCACTTCAGCCTTCCAAGTAGCTGGAATGACAGGTATTTGGCACAATGCCTGGCTAAATTTTTTTCATTTATTGTAGAGACAAGGTTGTCCAGTCTGGCCTCAAACCTGTGGGCTCAGGCAATCCTCTCACCTCAGCCTCCCAATGTGCTGGGATTATAGGCATGAGCCATAGTGCCCAGCTAAGACCAGATCTTAATAGCATAACGCTCAGTGAAAAAAACTAATCCAGTGTGTTATTACATATTCAGTACAACACAATTTCTCAAAACTAAGAACAAACAGGGCCCAGTGCAGTGGCTTATGCCTTGTGTTTCGTGGCTGGCTGACTGGCAGGGCCGTCTGGCCATGACAAACTGATAACGTCCTTGCTGTTTTGCTTTCTACCTCTGGGCAGGTGAACAGAAGCAGGAAAAAACCTCATCCCATCAACCAGCAGCCATCCCCGCCTTGCTGATCCACTGCTTTTCCTCTCCCCAGCCTTTGTGGCCTCCAGCTCAGGTAGCCAGAGTTAATCACCGGTGGGGTAAAAGCTACAGCGCTGTTTTCTGGCTCCAGGCCAGGCTCCCAGGATGTGCGTCAGAAAACACCAGTGAGTGAAATTCCAAAGCGGTGTGAGTCACCAGGGGCTGAGAAGGACAGGCCAGGGCCGAAGTCAGAAAAAAGTCTGGGGCAGACCAAAGTGGGGCCCCTGGGGCTGGGGCTAGGCACCAAGAACGCTCACCTGTCCAAAGATGGGAATAGGGCTTCCTGTCCAGGTGGCTTACCTCTGGGCTCTACAGGGCCCTGGAGGAGGAGGGACCTAAGTAGGAGGCCAACTTCTGGGCCACACCCCTGGATACAGTAACCATGGCCCTCACTTGGCTCCCCATAGGTTGGGCATTGGGTCCCAGCCCAGTGCATTGTCTTAAAATCCTTGTGTGTTTCCTCCCACTCACCTGGCCCAGGACACAGCTTCAGGACAGAGAGTAGTGACAGGCCAGCCGGGCCCCTCACCCCCCAGGAGAGGCAAAAGGTAAGTCTATGATCCCTGGGTCCTTGCCAGAGGCATCTCCAAGCGCTGGTTACTCTACCTGTCTCCACCTGGTCACTCACAGCACTGTTACAATTTGTGGTCCTCACCATGAGGTCTTCTTAAAAGAGGGATACGTGAAGGTGGGATGAAGGGTAGGTGCATTAAGGAATCAGGTGTTGGGCGAGGTTCAGTGGCTCAGTCTGTAATCTCAGCACTTTGGGAGGCGGAGGTGAGCGGATTGCCTGAGCCCGCGGGCAAGACCAGCCCGCGCAACTTGGTGAGACCTCCTCTCTACAATAAATCAAAAAAATTAGTGGGGCGTGGTAGCACATGCCTATAGTTCCAGCTACTTGGAAGGATCACCTGAGCCCAGTAGGTGGAGGCTACAGTGGCCATGAGCATGCCACTGCACTCCTGCTAGGGCAACAGAGTGAGACCAACCTCAAAAAAAAAACCAAACATGTCGGGGGGGAATCAGGCGTCTTACCTGCCATGGTGCAGTACCCCCTGGACTGTAGCCCCGGAGCTACCTGTGACAGCCAGACCCCGGGCAAGTGGTTGAGCGCTTCCACTGCCATGTGATGTCAAAGGTCTGTGCCACTCAAAGGAGTGTGCCACTCAAGACCACCACAGCCTTGACCTGCTGGGCTCAGGTGATCCTTTTACCTCAGCCTTCAAAGTAGCTGGAAATACAGGCATGCGCCACACCTGGCTAATTTTTTGATTTATTGTAGAGATGAGGTCTCATACGTTTGTGGTGTGCCACTCTTTGTGAGCCTGGCCAGGACAGAAGGGAGGCCAGGGGATGGGATCCAGCAGATGATGCCACCCTTTCACCAGCCCATTGTCTCCTTATCCACCGAAGTGCCTACACTGGGCTCCAGGATGGAGCACAGGCACAGCTTGTGGTGCCAGGGCCGCCCCATGCCTCAAGGCCACTCTATCTCCTGCCCTCCGAGGTCTAAAGGGCCCCTGACAGTACTTGACTTTTGTAAGGGATGCCTCTACTCTCCAGCATCTGTTTTCCTGCACCTGGCCTTCCCTTACCACTCATCCTCAGGCTTTGGGTGGCCTCTTACAGCCCCTCTCTACCCTGGGAATTCTCAGATTCTTCAGGCAATTGAATGTACAGGGGGTGCCAAAAAAATGTACACGCAATTTAAGCGGCGTTGTCTATGTATTACTTTTCAAAGTTGAATCAATTTACCATAGGAATGTGTAGTATGATGCAGCCGTGCTTCCGGCATTTTCTTTGACCTGCCTGTCACCTGGTGATGCTAGCTTTCATTTTTGCAATCTTTTCAGCGAACATCCTACTTAAAATGTGTCTACATTTTTTGGCATCCCCCCTATCAGAAGAGACACAAAATCTCTACCCCCTCAAATTTTGTTCCTCTCTCTAGTCACACCTGGCCAGGCGCTTTCAAGCTTGCTGTAGGAATTCTGTACAGGGGAGTAGAGAGCCCCTCCCGGAACTCTATCACTCAAGGCTGCTGCTACTTCCTTGCAAAATCCCTTTGGCTTTAAGAAGGGACGAGGTTGAGCCAGAGGCTTCTTGGGGCCTAAGGGTGTTGCAGCCAGACAAGGGACTGGGGCTGAGATGGGCAGCCCTGGGCACCAGGGAAGAGAAGGACAAAGGCTCGCAGAAGTGTCTGGTGAGAAGGGCTCTCTGACACAGCCTTTTAGGGATCTTGATGAGCATGTTTAATTGACCTTTGCCCCAGGCTCTAAGTTAAAGAATTTTGTATCTTTTTCCCCTCCTCCTACCTGGAGGGTATATATTTCCTTATCTACAACTGTTAAGATCTACCAGATCCTAGATGGTCTTCTCTATAAATGTATCCATTCCTTCAAGGTCCTGTGCCTTGAAGCATGAAAACATTTCCGCATTCTTTTTTTTGGAGTTGGAGTTGGAGTGTCACTCTGTCTCCAGGCTTGAGTGCAGTGGCATGCTCACGGGCCACCGCAGCCTTGACTTGCTGGGTTCAGGAGATCCTTCTGCCTCAGCCTTCCAAGTACCTGGAACTACAAGTGTGCTCCATTACGCTTGGCTAATTTTTTGTAGAGATGATGTCTCGCCAAGTTGCCCAGGCTGGTCTCGAACTCCTGGGCTCAGGCAGTCCTCTCATCTCTGCCTCCTAAAGTGCTGGGATTAGAGGCATGAACCATCACTCCCAGCTATTTTTGCATTCTTTTATTTATTTATTTATTGAGTTTGAGTCGCCCAGGCTGGAGTGCAGTGGCACGCTCAAGACCACCACAGCCTTGACCTGCTGGGCTCAGGTGATCCTTTTACCTCAGCCTTCCAAGTAGCTGGAACTATAGGCATGCGCCACACCTGGCTAATTTTTTGATTTATTGTAGAGATGAGGTCTCACCAAGTTGCCCAGTCTGGTCTCGAACCAGTGGGCTCAGACAATCCTCTCACCTTGGCCTCCCTATGGAATCAGTCTCTCCAGGGTCCCAATCTTGGGCTGGTTTGGGGTGGAGCAGGGCTCTGGGCAGGGCTCTGCTTTCTGTCTCTCTCTGGCCCTTGAGCTACGGTTGGCCCTCCATTTGACCCTCTCTGGTTGCATCAAGCAATGTCATACAGTAACATCCTATAGTCAGAATTTTAAAACTGGAGGCATCATCTAAGGAAACTGCCCAGGTTCGTGTACACAGGAAGAAGCCGAAGACGAGAGATGAAGTCTGACATCAGGATCTTAGTGCTGGGTCTGACACCATCACACAGCTGTGATTTTTCTTTTTTCTTTTTTTGAGTGGGAGTCTCACGCTGTCACCCAATCTGGAATGTTGTGGCCTCGACCTGCTGGGCTCAAGTGATTCTTCTGCCTCAGTCTTCCAAGTAGCTGGAACTACAGGCATTCGCCACCACGCCCAGCTAATTTTTGCTTTCAATTTATTGTAGAGATGAGGTCTTACCAATTTGCCTGGACTAGTCTCAAACCCGTGAGCTTAGGCAGTCCTCTCACCTCGGCCTCCCAAAGTGCTGGGATTAGAGGTGTGAACCACTGCACCCAGCAGCTGTGACTTTGCACAGGCCTCGGTTTGCTCATCTGTAGGATGAAGAGGGTTATTTTGACATGAATGAAGAACAACATGCTAGGACATGAGACTGGAGGGGGCTTAGGGTGTGTGTCTCCCCGAGAACTCTGAGCCAGCTGCCTGGTGGGATCCTCGCCCTGCCTGCCTGCTTTTCCACTCTGGCAAGTTGCATTCCCTCTTGAAGCTTCAGTTTCCTTCTCTGCCAGATGGAGATAATAATAGTTCCTCCCTCTCATAGGGTTGTTTTGAAATTTACATGAATAAGTACATGCAACACAACACAGGGCATGTAGAGACACTCAGTGTCTTAGCTTTAGTGTCATTATCATTAACCTTAAGCTCCTTCATGACATGACATGTTCATTGTCATTTTATTTTATTTTTGAGTTGGAGTCTCACTCTGTCACCCAGGCTAGAGTGCAGTGGCACGCTCACGGCCACCGCAGCCTTGACCTGCTGAGCTTAGGCGATCCTTCCACTTCAGCCTTCCAAGTAGCTGGAACTACAGGCACATGCCACCCTGCTCAGCTAATTTTTTTATTTATTGTAGAGATGAGGGCTCACCAAATCGCTCAGGCTGGTCTCAAACCCATGAGATCAGGCTGTCCTCTCACCTCAGCCTCCCAAAATACTGGGATTATAGGCGTGAGCCACTGCACCTGGCTCCTCACCACCTCTAGCGCAGTGTGTGGCACCAGTAGGAGCTTAACATACCTTTCACACATAAAATAAAGGATAAATGAAGGAAGGAAGGAATGGCCAAACAAGCTCTGTTTTGTTTTTTCTTTTTTCCAGAGAAATGTGAGAACCAGTTAACCAGGTGACTTGGGTTGCACAGGCAGGACAGGTGCCTTTGGCCTGTGCCCCAAGTGGTGCCCCCCCGCCCCCTACTGCCTTCCATATCTCCACCTAGCAGGTAGGCAGCTTGGAGTCAGGATGGCTGGGCTCAACCTCGAACTCTGATACCTTCAACCCCCCGCCACCCTCTATGGTTCCTCCTAGCTCCTGGCTCCCTGGTCCAAAGTTCTGCTTCTATTAAATGATGGCCACTCTGAGGTTCCCCACTCCACCCCACGCCACCCAATCAGGCTGTGGAGATGACAGTACCAGTATCTCTTGGGACTGTCTCCAGCCCTGGGCATCTATCACTGGTAGCTCGGGCGCCAAAGGACTCTTTACTGGCATCCTCCCCCTCTGCCCCCGCCCCCAAGAAGAAAGAGAGGATAGGTTAGGAGGAAGGTCGTGTGACCAAGAGTGAACTTTGAAGAGCATATGGTGAGCCCCAGACAAAGTTGAGTCCTTTGAGGCACCCTGAACTGTAGTAGCCTGCAGCCCTGGCCACTCTGCCCAGGCACCTGTGCCCCAGGCCATCTGGGGAACATGTCCTGCCTGTTCCAGGGAAAGCTTCCAACTCTGAGCACTTCGGTCCTGCGTCAGCTCCCCTGTGGCCAGCCTGCCTTCCTTCTCCGCTCCTCACTTCATGCCTTGTGGGAGGCCTGGGGGGTCAGATGAAGGGCTGCCTTAAGCTGGGAATGACCACGTCCTCCAGGGCCGTGCTTTGGCTGTGACTTGGACTCCTGGTGTTCTTTGCTCAGCCCTTCCCCTCTCCTTAGATTAAAAATTGGTCACCCTACAAGGGGTTGAAGTTCCCCTGGGTAGCTGGGAGACCACAGAGATGGCTGCCAACTCTGGCTGGTGGGTGTCTGAGAGAGGGCTGTTGGGTCCAGAGAAGGCCAGAGACAACACCCCGCCCTGTTGGTCCCTCATCACGGTCACCACCTCGGATAGGTGTCACCACCTTCTGGCCAGCATTCCCTGTCCCCTTCCCCATCTGCCCGAGGCCCGTTCAGGGTTGCATGCTGCCCATCAGGGTCCCTGGTGCTGTGGCTGTTCCCCAACCTACTCATTTGTACACTGTCCAAGCCAGAGCCACGTGTGTGTATTTTTACAGAAATCTCTACTCAGGAAGTGGGGAAAGGAAAGGGCAGACAAACAAGAAGGAGAAGGAGGAAAGGAGGTGAAAAAAGGGGGGCTTGTGAAGGTGGACCAGGGTGGGTCTCTGATGGATTTCCGACTTAGTGGTGAACACAGATTCCTGGAGAGCTGGTGGGAGGAGCTATTTTCTTCTGACGATAAAAAGTCAGGGCCAAAGATCCTCCAGCGATCATCTAGGCCAACCACTCATTTTATTGAAGACCGCTTGGGCATGTGAGGCCAATTCCTGGCTCCAGTCCAGGGCCTTTTGCACCATCCTCTTACTTGCTTTATCAGGAAGTCCCAAGGGTCGGCCTGGAATGCTCCAAGGGGAACGCAGGACAGAGGTGAGGACCAGACCCTTTCCTAGATGGCCCCTGACAATCCTTTAACCTGGGTCAAAAGCAGCTGCAAACCTCATACTCATGTCTGGCTACTGACACTCAGCAATGCTCAAAGAAGGGTCCAAGTTCAGGTTAAGCCGACCTTGACAAGAACATTGTCTCCCAAGTGTTTACTAAACAAATTCTGTTCTCCCAGTAGGACAGCCTAATTTAAAGCAGCCTCATTGCAATATGATCATGTTTCTAAGATACCCTGCTCTGTGCCATCCACGCCTTTATCTGAAAGCAGTAAACAAGAATACTCACTCACAGTGGACCACTTCTTTCTGAAGGTCAACAAAAAACCTTTCCCATCCCTGACATCGGCTGTTATCCTTGTGAGCAGAACCAACTACTGAGGGAGAGAAGTGGGTTGGAGAAGAGATAGGTATGCTCCTGGACGCATACCTCTCTGTCCCCTCAACACACTGCAGCCACATGAGAACCCGTGGGGGAAGAGTTGGGGCTTTTTATAATCTTTATTTGTTAACAGTTCAGGCTATTTTTTTTCCATGCTGCAAGAGATGCCAATGGCTCATGAAAGAGTTGTGAAAAAAAAAAAAAACAAGTTTATTTTGGGGTGATCAGCCTCCTCTAAGCTTCTCACTCCCAGCTCTGCAGGGCTCAAGGAACAGGGCCTGCCCTCTCTCAGGAGGTCTGCAGCTTGGTCAAGGCAAAAGATTCTTGAGCCTGGGCAGACTGTGGTTTGCATTTTTGTCTCCCTTTTGTACCTTCTCTGCCTAGAGAACAGGGCAGAAGTAACAAGATCCAGTTTCTTTCTGCAGCAGGCCAGCCTGATGGTGGCTTTGGGGCACAGTCCTGAGAAATCAATATCCCAGAAGAAGCCGGGCTCGGTGGCTCAGCCTGTAATCCCACGCCTTTGGGAGGCTGAGGTGAGTGGATTGCCTGAGCCCGCGGGTTCGAGACCCGCCTGGGCAACTTGGCGAGACCTCATCTCTACAATAAATCAAAAAATTAGCTGGGTGTGGTAGTGCGCACCTGTAGTTCCAGCTACTCGGAAGGCTGAGGCGGAAGGATTGCCGGAGCCCAGCAGGTCGAGGCTGCGGTGGCCAGGAGTGGCCACTGCACTCCAATCTGGACGACAGAGCAAGACTCCAATTCAAAAAAAAAAAAAATTCCCAGAAGACTTGGGGTCAGTCAACAACCATCACAAAGTGTGATGCATTTTCTTTGCATGCCATGTGTCATGGCATTAGGGGTGGTACTTGGAGCTCTCAGAAGATACAAACCAATGAGAGCCCATATTTCTCCACTGAATGGAGAGCCACTCCAGAGATGCAGTTAATGTTTCATGGAGACCTCAGGGAGCCCTGACTCCCTAAGCGGCAGGGTCAGTGTAGAGGGGATTGGCGGAGTGGGCACAGGGGTCTGCATGCCCAGATCTCTGCCAGTGGGAACTGCTGTAGCCTGGTTGGATCAGAGGGGGAGTGGATCCTTCTTGGTTAACTGCACAGTGTGGCTGGCTCCAGGGTTCTGAGAACTCTCACTGATGTTTCTGTCCTGTCTTCCCTGACCTCTTCCACATTTTCTCAGGAGAACCACAGGACACTAGGGCTAAGAAAGGCTGATGTTTTACTTTTTCTTTTTTTCTTAGAGGAAAGGGGTCTCTCTAGGTTGTCTAGGCTGGAGTGTGGTGGCTATTCACGGTCATGATCAGAGCTCACTGCAGCCTTGAACTCCTGGTGTCAAGTGATCCTCCCGCCTCAGCCTCCTAAGTAGCTGGGACCATAGGCATGAGCCACCAGATCCGTCTCTTCATGGGATTTTTTTACCCTGGTGGATTAGACTGTCAGAACTCACCCGTTTGACCTCTGGGCTGTCTGCTTTCCATATGTGACCCAGACAGCCGGGTCACAAATGGTAGCTGGGTCCTCTACCCAGGCGCACAGAGGACAGGTCTGTGTGTGGGAGCAGGCAGAAGCAGAGGAGGAGTTAGAAGGAGCTCAGGGGCCAGGCTGTAATGCCAGCACTTTGGGAGGCCGAGGCGAGTGGATTGCCTGAGCCCACGGGTTCAAGGCCAGCCCGGGCAACTTGGCCATACTTCATCTCTACAGTAAAAACTAAAAATTGGTTGGGCATGGTAGCATGCGCCTGTAGTTCCAGCTACTTGGAAAGCTGAGGCGGAAGGATCACTGGAGCCCAGCAGGTCGACGCTGGGGTGGCCAGTGAGCGTGCCACTGCACTCCAGCCTGGGTGACAGAGTGAGACTACAACTCAAAAAAAAAAAGGAGCTCAATCCTGGAAGGGATAGTGAGAAGGTTATCTAGCCACCGCAGCTTTCAGGTAAGTTGTGATGTTTACCCCAATGGGAGACCAGAGAGAGAGATTAAGTTCCTTGCCCAAAGTCACACAGTTCTGAGGCTGGCACTGAGTTCAGTGGCTTCTCCTCTTCTTTGGTTTCTTTTCAACTCTCGAGGAATTCCTCTTGTCTTAGCTTTCTCCTGACCTGTGGCCACCATGCCCCTAGGGTTTGCCACAGAGATGCCCCGCCATGCTCCCTTAACGACGTAGTGCCACAGCCTCCAGAGCTGTCCACTGGCCTCTCCTGTGCTTTTCTTGATCATTTTCAATTCCAGAATTTTCTTTGGCTAAACTGGTCCCAAGATTGTGACTGGCCATTTAAGGAAGCTGAAGGTGGGCACGATTGCAGAATTAGATTCTCTTTCTGTCTCTTACCATGTGTCTAATCCTCACTCTCTCCAAAAAATACCTCCTCCTTCCTTTCTCAGCCTTGATGGCCATCAGCTGATATGTTGCTGAGTCCCAATTTGGGTCAGGAGCTGTTCCAAAGAAAAGGATGGCCAAAGAAATATAGACATTCGATACTAGGCACCTGCGTAGGCTGTCAGGACTGCACTGAGCCTAGAGGTCACCTGACCTGACCCTTGTCCATGAGAAAGCGAGGCTTTGAGAGGAGAGGGAATTTTCTGGCATCACACAACTTTATCGGGATCGAGTCCAGGCCCCTTGATGATGACTGACTGCTTTTTTCCAAATTGCTAAACCAGTTCAGAATTTACCGATGCTGTGGCACGGGAGGGGCCAGGACTCCAGTTTCTGCCTCTTGTCAAGCCCCTTGACTGCCTGGGATGGCCTCCGTCTTGACCCCCAGGCTGGTATCTCATCTTTGGGCCTAGACCGCAGGGACCACTCCCTTGCCCTTGAGTCAGGCCCTCTACTGGGACTGACCGACCTTTGGAACTCACATTGTGCTTCTCCCCTCTGTCCCCCCTGCCCTGCTTCATTCACTCCACCCACCCCAACCAGGAGCCTGGAGGGAACGAAGAGCAATGGCAGCCCACAGAAAAGGCCAGTACAGCCCGCGGAAGACCTCCCAGGACAAGTGAGTAGCCACTGTGTGGTGTCATCCCCCCCCTCGACTCCCCCTCCCCAAACATTCATTCATCCATCCTTCAAGCAATTATTGAGCATCTATTCAGAGCTTATGGAGGCACTAGATGACAGGCACTAGACCAGCATGAAAATATCCTTTAGAAAAAACACTGACCCTTCCTTAAAGGAGTTCTTTAGGGAGAGGGAGAGAGAGACTCAATTAGACCATGGTGTGATTGGTATTATTAGGGAAGCACAGGGGAAGAACAGGAAACCCAGACTTGGCAATGGGGCATTCATGGAAGGCTTCCTAGAGGAAATGATTTCTATGCTAAAATTTGAGTATGCATTTTTCTGGTGAAGGCAGTAGAAAGAAGAGTGTTGGTTGGGCGCAATGGTTCACGCCTATAATCCCAGCATTCTGGGAGGATGAGGAGAGAGGTTTGCCTGAGCCCATGGGTTTGAGACCAGCCTGGGCAACTTGGTGAGACTTCATCTCTACAATAAATCAAAAAATTAGCCTGGGGAGGTGGTGTGTGCCTGTAGTCCCAGCTACTTGGAAGGCCAAGGCAGAGGGATCACCTGAGCCCAGCTGGTCAAGGCTGCAGTGACTGTGAGCATGCCACTGCTCTCCAGCCTGGAAGACAGAGTGAGACTCCAGCTCAAAAAAAAAAAAAAAAAGAAAGAAAGAAAAGAAAAGAAAGAAGACTGTTCAGTCTGAGAGAAAAAAGTCCCAGAAGGTTCCTACCCCCTCTGGGGACCTGGTGATGCCCCCTAACCTCTGGGCAGGGAGGCTGACGATTTTTTTTTTTGAGTTGAAGTCTCCCTCTGTTGCCCAGGCTGGAGTGCAGTGCCATGCTCACGGCCACTACAGCCTTGGCTTGGTGGTCTTAGGCAGTCCTTCCGTCTCAGCCTTCCAAGTAGCTGGAGCTACAGGTGCGTGCTACCACTCTCAGCTTATTGTTTTTATTTATTTATGGTAGAGATGAGGTCTCACCAACTTGCCCAGGCTGGTCTCGAACCTCCGGGCTCAGGTACTCCTCTAGCCTCGGCCTTCCAAAGTGCTGGGATTACAGGCTGAGCCACCGCTCCTGGCCTAGACTGTGTATCTTAAAATGGCTCTGCTTTTGCTCAAGGCTGGTTCTGAACTTGGCCCCAAGTGTAGGGTAGGGATGCCCGTGCCTCAGACTGCCTGCTGCTGGGGGCGGGGTGGGGGCGGAGCTCATGTCACAAGGCCCATGAGGTAGGCTCCCCAAAGAGACTCTAGTGTTCCAGGAGAGGGGTTAGTACCCTGCAAAGAGTTGGAAGGAAAAGCTGCCTGTGAAGGAAAGGGAAGCCGCAGGTGGAAGGAGGGGCTGAGAGGGATTTGCAGACGTTGGGTTGGCCCTGGGGAGGGGCCTTCGGAGCTAGAGGGACTGGCCAGGGAGCCTGTTTCGGGTGTGCTTTCCTTTCTCTTTCCCCAGAAAGGCCTCCTGCTCCCTAGCAGGTATCTGTCCAGTTTCAGGAAACAGCCTTCGACAGCCTGCAGGAGGGTGATTGTGGGACGGATGGAAGGGTGCCTTTTGGGTACGGGGTCTGGGGCTTTATGTTACGGGGGAGGGGAGTCACAAGAAGGCTTTGGTAAGGGAAGAAATGCTGAGGTAGAGGGGCAGGAGATCCTGGAATGGAATCTTCCTCCACACTGCCAGGAGGCCCGCAGGCTGCAGCCACACGGCCTGGCACGTGGCAGGGCACTGCCCAGGCCCGCCAGCAGGAGAGCAGCGTGGAAGTCCAGCCAGCCAGTGATGAGGGAGAATGAACGCTAGCTCTGAACCACTCTGCAGAATCACTCCAGTAGCTCCAAGCTGCAGCATGCATACAAGCAGAGAGGGTTGGTGTGTGTGTGTGTGTGTGTGTGTGTGTGTGTGTGTTTGTGTGTGTATAAAACAAAGGAAAGGAGAGAGCAGAGAGAGAAAGAGGCCAGGAGACTTCTGGAAAAACTTCCCACCCAGGCCTGCCTTGAGAAGTCACCTGAAGCAAGGAAAACAGCCTCCCCCGGGGCTGGGATGGGAGGATGTGAGGAGGGGAGTGGGAGGCTGTCTGTGTGGTGAGATTGTTGCTGCCGGGTGCTGACAGCTGGGGACAGGAAGTGGGCCGCCTGCAACTCCTTGCTTGCTAGTGGGGGAACCAGCCTTGGGATGAGGCCCTGTTTTCCAGGATCTGGTACTGGAGGGCTGAGCAAAAGTGAAGAAGTGTGACAGGGAGCCAGGGGTTTGTGGTTGTCTTGATTGGCAGGAAGGGTGGAGTGGAGGACCCGGGGACGGGCCTGGCTAGAGCTGGCTGTGGAGAAGACCTGGCATCGGCCACAGTTGGGGCACAAACTGAGGGCTGGAGCTTGGTGGTAGGGAAAAAGCTGGGAGCTGAGCAGGGGGCGAGAAGCCGCCGGGGATCCTCACAGGCTGATCTGATGGAGAGATCCGCCAAGGCCCCCAGACAGCCCAAGTGGGATAAGGTGGTGTGACAGTGACAAAGGGCCTGAGGAGAATGGGGTGGGGTGAGGCACTGGCTTCTGAGGAGGTGGGGATTTGGAGGAACTCTGATGATAGGAGAGGAGTGAGTGGGGCTCTGACTGGGACAGCCTGAGAGGTGAGGTGATTTGGAAGGACTTTGGTTTGAAGAAAAGGAAGGAACTCTGCAGAAAGCAGGGCTGGGAATCGAGGGCATCTTCCCAGTAAAGCAGCCACTCTGCTTGGAACTGTTTACTGAGTGGGGGGAGGGGGGATGCGACTTAATCGCCTGCACTGGTCCAGGAGACTCCTGCCCCACCTCGAACCCTACACCCTGGAATTCCCACAGTCCAACCTGGTTGAGGTTTCCATGCAGAGCTGGCTTTTTCTTCACAGGGGGAAAGAGGACTGGCTTCATAGTCACAGGCCCAGTGACTTTGGGTGGAGGGGAGTTCTGTTTTCCTACTCCACCCTGCTCTGGGGATGTGTCTGGGGCCAGGACATGTGGAAGGTGATGCCAACCAGCAGTTGGCACACAGGTGGCTCTCTGGAGGCTCTCAGGGTGTTGGTAGGAGAGGCCCTGGCCTGCCATGGGAATTGCACGGAGTTCTCATTCTGTGCGTCTCTCTGGTGCAGGGACTCTAGTACACAGAGGATAAAGAACACACTTTAACATTGCTTAGTTTATTTCCTAAATATGTATTCAATCTAGTACTTTCTGTTTCATGGAGGGTGAATTCTAACTGGACGTGTGAAGTAGGTAGCACCTTCAGTCATTGTTAACCTCTTCTCCAGCTGTAGGAAGATTCAGGAGGAAGTGGGGGAAGCTTCAACAACCAAGCACTTACTGCACATCGACCAGGTCAGAAAGCATGTTTATCACAAACAAAATGATGGGCAGCTTCCAATTATATGCATGAATAGATGAGAAGCATTCTTCAGACAATACAAAACTCATTCTGTACTTGGCGCTTTTTTTGGGCAATACATTTCTCTTCCTAATCATATTTTGCAGAAACTAATATTAGAGTGAATTTGCATTCTCAGAGCACAAGTTGGAGGTGTGATGGAGGTGGTTTAGGTGGGAGGCATGCCAGTCTGGGCTCTAAAAATTGTCCAGAGGTAACCAGCAAGATAGATCAAACCACACTGAGCTGATTATTGTAATCACTAGCAGTCAAGATCATCATCATAAAACCAGCCTTGACTATGGAAGCTTTCTTTGGAGGGCCATCGTGTTATAGACGCTATCCCTTACTATTTCCCTATTTTAGAGGGGCAAACTGAGGCAGAGAGCCCAAAGGAATCTTAGGAACTGTTTCTGTGGCTACTGTCTTGGTGGCATATCTTTCAGAGGTCATAGGTATTACTGAACTCCAGGTGGCAATAGGATCGGGGTGGGACGGAGGTAGCCATCTCTGAAGAAGGCCTTGGAGGGAGACAGGGAAGTACAGATAAGGGAGACAGGTAAGTGGTACGGGTACCCACGGACCATGGCAGTCAGAGTGTAGCTGTAAGGACAGTGGAGGGAGCAAGCCCTTCAAATGCCAGGAAAAATCCCAGGGTGACAGAGGGCGTACATGGAAACGCCGTTCTTTGCGCCCTCGCCCACCACACATGGGCAAAGCGGTGGGAGCCTGGGTGTAAACCTTGCCTTCTCTTCTAACTCGCATCCCTTCCAGGGCGCGTTAGGATGCCCTCAGGTCCTTCCCAGGCTCCTGGGGAAAAGGGAAAAACCCCTTCCCGTGGGAGTCCAGGGAGGTCTTGCTTTGCCCCCGGCCGGGTGGAGGGATGGGACCCGGCCCCAAGTGGGGAGCGGAGACCCTCCCCGCGGCTTCCCCTCGGGCGGGGCAGAGGCGGGAGGGAGGGAGGAGCGGCGGGG
>NW_007251042.1:974536-976954 GCF_000164805.1 Carlito syrichta
AGGCTGCAGCCCAGCGTCAGCGCGGCGGCGCCCGCGTCGCCCCAACTTGCCCGCGCGGAGTGGCCCCAGACATTTCCCTAAAATGAGCGTGCTTAGCAGGAGGAGATGTGTTCCTTACACTAGAAACCACTCCGTCACATGTAGTGGTGTAAGTAAATGATTCATTTCTCTTAACGGCCGGGGTTGCCAGCAGCCCCTGCAAGCGCGCCGCTACGCCCCTCCTGCCGCCCCCTGCGCCCTCCCCGGCCCTGGCCGGGCCCCTCCTAACTTTCCCTGGGGTCCTTGTCTTCCCTCGGCGATTGCTTCGGCTGCTGGTTCGGAGGGGCGTGGGACTCACCTTTTCCGGTTTTTTTCTAGGGAAAAGGAAGATGACTTGGATTGCCTTGGCGTGTCATGCCCCTCCCCCTTCCCTGTTATTTTATATTTCTGTTTCGTGTGTGTGCAGAGCAGCGTGCCAGGAAAAAAAAGGTTCAGAGTGGTGGAAGTGTTTCCGTTTTAAAAAAGCAAAAAAAAAAAAAAAAAAAACCAGGGAAATTTGGGTGTTTTGCTCGCGGTTCTGGGGATGTTCCTTTGAACTCAACTCCACTGCAGTCTGCAGCTGAGTTCTGTCAAACTCCTGGGGGAATCCTTAGGGTGTTTGTGAATGCTTCCACATTCTAGGTTGGAGAAGGCGTATCCTGTGTTTCGGCTCGTATTTTTTGTTAATATGACCATTCAGGATCCCTTCGGGCCTTGCTTTCCGTTGGATATGTGCGGGACTGGTTACAATGTCAGCGACCCGCGAGGGAGCTTCCTTTCATTCAGAGTGCACTCTCTGTTCTTCTCCTCCCAATTCTCCCTTCCTATCTTTATCTCCCGTGATTTTTACATTCATTTTCAGGATTTTCCTCCCTTTTGCGTTTTGTGAGATGCAGGATGTGGGATATTGGTTGCTAGGAGACAAGCCAGGCTCCCAGGGAGATTCTGTCGTTTCCTTGACAACCAGACTAGGGCAGCCACAGATGAACAAGCCTCCTATCAGCTGTGGGAGGGAGAGGGGGCCTTTCTGAGCTCTGCAAAGAGTGTGTGTAGGGGTGTGGGGGTGGGAATGGGAGAGCACGAGGTTTGTAACTAATGTGAACACACCTTGGGTTTTGGCCTGGACCAGGTACAAACAGCTGGTAGAGCATTGGGCAGGAGGCTGTTTCAGAGAGGGGGACAGCGATCATGGGACAGGGGTGGGAGGAGCACATTTCGATGACGGGTTATTGCGGGAGAGGAGTGCATTGGGGTTTGTAATAACTCCCGTCAGGGTGGCGTTAGTTTGTGGAGGTTAGTTGAACGGGGATGAGGCAATTGTGAGGAAAAGTCTAGAGTCATCGAAGGAGAGAGTGCCAGAGGGAGAGGGGAAGTTCAGAAGCTTGCTGAGTGGGTTGTATCATCATACATCGGCAATGATACAGTAAAACAGCAATATTCTAGGGCAAGAAGAGTATTGCTTTTGGCATGCTCTCTCCAGGACAGGATCCTCATTTAAGGTAGGCCTGACTGGACTAAGAGTTCTGCTGGCTTAATTGGGCCAGTCTGTATCTTAAGGAGAGATATAATTACACTTATAGATATGTAATCTCGCATTATATAATGTATTACATAAGAAGACAAGTCCCTCCTTTCAGCCTAGGATCCCTTGGCACGAATGAACCAGGAGTCAGGAGACTTTCTTCCAATGCTCTCATACCCATTTTCCAGAGGTGGAGACTGATACCCAGAGACGTGCTTTGCTGTTTCCTAGATAGGACAATAAAGCCTGCCGGTCAGGTAGTTGGGACCGGGTGGAATGGGTGAGATGATAAAAATAGGAAGGAAGCTGAAGGCCACGAAGGGGGAGAGGCGGAGTCTGAAGGGGCTGGGGAACAGATGGCGAGTGGGGAGGGGGAGGTCAGCTTGGGTAACAATTCAGCAGGTCTGGTGTCTAAAGGCACTGCGCGGTATTTGTCACTCTCCAACTTGTTGGTTGGCTGTCCCCTCCTTAACCCTAGAGGTGCGTAACACAAGATGTGCACGTGTTTTAATTATAAAGTAGCTGAACTTGGACCAACACCGCTCTGCTGGTGTCCTGGCATTGTGCTCACTGTCAAGGTGCTCCTGGATTTAAGAGCCGGTGCCCTTTCCTCCACGCCTTCTCATTGCCCCCTTCCGCCTGCAGACCCACATGCTGCTCGAATCTAAACTTGAGAAAGAAGTTTGTGGCTAGTGGGTTTTTATCTTTATCCTGCAGCTGCACATATTTTGTCCTTGGGGTTCTATCTGTTTTGTTATTCCCTTGATAAAACAGAAACCACAGCCCAGATGACTCCTCCGGACATCAACACACCTCTCAGCTTGAGACTAGGAACTGTCAAAGTGGGGTACCCAGTTGTCAGCGAGGGAGGGAGGGAG
>NW_007251042.1:976974-992428 GCF_000164805.1 Carlito syrichta
AGAGAGAGAGAGAGAGAGAGAGAGAGAGAGAAGGGTGAAGTTGGTGGTTAGTGGTTAGAATAACAGTTCCTGCAGGGAGAGGGTGGAGAGGGAGAAGGAATGATGCAGAAATCGCCCTGGAGACTGGGGAGGGAGCTGTGTGGAGACCCCTTGTTGTGGAATGGCCCAGAGCCTGTAAAATTCCAAGAAGGAGGAGGAGGTTGTCTCATTGAAAAGTCCTTGCTGCACTTTTTGCTTAGGTTGCTGAGTTGCATCCACTCGCGCAAATCCCAGTTGCCATCGTTACTTGGATATTTCAGTGCTGCATTCCTGCATGTTGGCATCCAGTTACAGCCCGGTGCGGGAGTGGAGTCTCTCTTACTGCTGGTGGCCTGGCTCCAGGACTCTGAGCTTAGCCTTCCTCGGCCCAGGAAGGATGACTTCAGGTTGCTCCAGCCCCCAGACCACTTTTGTGTACACAGGGAATGATGACACTGGAGAAACTGGGCTTCCTATTAATGCCCACCCTGCCCCTGCTCCCTTGTCCCCCCGCCCCAGGAGGGTGGATGCCAACTTGGAGGCGGCTAGTGAAAACCCCTCAAGCCCCGGGGTCTCCTGGTGACAGCTTTGTGAATACTGACATGACATTTTGACTACAGGAAGACCTTCTGTTTGTTAGCGTGAGCCATTCTCTCTGTGGGTGAACACGCTACTCCCTCTCTGCTCAATATGGAAGGCAACTGAGGCAAGCATTTGCCCAGAAAGTCAGGCCCAAGTTTATAATCCTCTGCTTCCTCCAGCAGCTCCATCACCCTTGTAGCCAGTTTGGCGAGAGCATCTCCCAGGAGTGCCAGCTGTCTGGGGGACTGGGAAGGGCAGAAGAGGGCAGATCTCATTCTCTTTGAGGCTGGACACAGGATGCTGGGAGGACAGCCCTGGGTAGGGGACAGGGAGACCCATGGGGCATGGCCTATATACTCACAGTCCTATAATTGCCCCCTCCCCATCTCAAAGCCCAGCCCAGGGCTAGGTGAGACATATGGGCCAGGTGACAGACCCACAGTGGAGGAAGGGAGGCCCACAGAGAGGTGCATCCAGAAGTCTCCCTATCCCAGAGAAGCTAGAAGGAAACTTTTTTTTTTTTTTTTTTTTTGAGTAAGAGTCTTACTCTGTCGTCCAGGCAGAAGTGCAGTGGCACACTCACAGCCATCACAGCCTAGACCTGCAGGACTCAGGTGATCCTTCCGCTTCAGCCTTCCATGTAGCTGGTACCACAGTCATGCGCCACCATGCCTGGCTAATTTTTTATTTTTTAATTTATTGTAGAGATGAGGTCTCACCAAGTTGTCCAGGATGGTCTTGGACCCGTGGGCTCAGACAATCCTCCCACCTCAGCCTCCCAAAGTGTTGGGATTATAGGCATGAGCCACTGTGCCCTGCCCAGTCCATTAAATTTTAAAGTGGCCCTGCTTTGGGGCCTGCTGGGAAGGGGTGGGGACTTGGCCGACTCTGCTTCTCTCAGCTGTTTATTTTTCTGCTGCCACTGCCCTGCTGGGGAAGGAGGAGGAGAGCGGATAATGAGGGAGCTGCCCTGGCAGACTCTGCTCTCTCTGGAGAGTAGTGGGGACAGGGCTGGCCCTGGGTGGGCTCCTCTGGGGCTGTCTCGCAAGTCTCCACCCAGACGTGCAGCTGGAGGATGGTGGGAGCAGGAGGGGGACAGGTGGCCCATGTGGGGACACCACTCCTCTCGCCCTGGATGGACTCCTGACTCCTCAGACCCTTGCAGAGCTGTTGTCCAGAAAGCATCCTGCTCTGTTCCCCTCCCATCAGCTCCGGCGCTCAAAGAGGGGGCAGCCCCTACCGAGGAGACCTGCGGGAGCTGGCCCTGGTCTGCTTAGAGCTGGCATGCCAAGCCACCCTGACCGCTTCCTTCCTCTGCCTCAGGTCCCATTTAATGGATTCTGACATGGATTATGAAAGGCCAAACGTAGAGACCATCAAGTGCGTTGTAGTGGGGGACAACGCCGTGGGCAAGACCAGACTCATCTGTGCCCGCGCCTGCAATGCAACCCTCACCCAGTACCAGCTGCTGGCCACCCACGTGCCGACAGTGTGGGCCATCGACCAGTACCGTGTGTGCCAGGAGGTAAGGCTGCTCGGCCACTGGGCTAGGGGTCCATACCACGCATCTGGACTCTGGGGCTTCTTGAGCGGTTGGCTGGGGTCTCCAGAGCTCGAGTCTCCTAGGGGTCAGGCGGGGGCAGCTGAAGAGGAAGGAACCCCTGGAGAGAGGTCTGAGGTGAGCCTGCCCTGGAGGAGACGTCTCTGACTGTGTTTTCTTTCCCTTTTTTTTAAAAAATTTATTGTAGAGAAGAGGGCTTGCCAAGTTGGCCAGGCAGGTCTTGAACCCGTGGGCTCAGGCAATCCACTTGCCTCAGCCTCCTGAAGTGCTGGGATTACAGGCTGAGTCACCGAGCCCGGCCCCTTGCCCTTTTTTTTTTTTTTTTTTTTTTTTGAGGTGGAGTCTCACTCTTGTTGCCTAGGCTGGAGTGCAGTGGCATGCTCACGGCCACCACAGCCTCTACCTGCTGGGCTCCGGCAATTCTTCTGTCTCTCCATCTCAGCCTTCCAAGTAACCGGAACTACAGGTGCACGTTACCACGCTCGTCTAATTTTCGACTTATTGTAGAGACGAGGTCTTGCCAAGTTGCCTGGGCTGGTTTGGAACCCTCGGGCTCAGGCAGTCCACTCGCCTCGGCTCCCAAAGTGCTGGGATGACTGACTGAGCCACCGTGTCCGGCTGACTATGTTTTCCATGGTTGAGTTGGTGCCTGGGGTCACTGCTTTGACTGGGGTACTCCATCTTGTGTAACTGCAGCCCTAATGAAGGGGGGCACTGGGGGCTTGGGTGAGATGAGAGCTGAGAGGGGGAAAGAAGTCGGCAGTTGATACCAAAAGACCAGAGGCTCATCCCTTCCACACCCAGAATGCCTGCTCTCTTAGGGTCTCTGCTCTGGTAGCCTTGGAGGTTGCCCTTGTTACTGATTCTGCAGAGACTTCATATGAATGAAAGTGATGTGCAAGCGACACCAGCCCTGCCCCTCTGTCCCCAGTGCTGCCTGGGATCCTCCAGGATGAGCTGGCGCCTTCCCTAAGTGGATATGCAGGGGACCCCAAGAACTGCCCTTCAGCCCTTCCCCTCTCACTCCCTTCTCAGGTGCTGGAACGCTCCCGAGACGTGGTAGATGACGTCAGTGTCTCCCTGCGCCTCTGGGACACCTTTGGAGACCACCACAAAGACCGTCGCTTTGCTTATGGGAGGTAGGGAAGGCTCCTGGCTGCCTGCAAAGAGCCAAGTAGGTGGGGTGTTCTGCTTTCCCAAGTAACTGGTGACCCTTGGCTAGGTAGGAGGTGCCGGTGCCAGGGGAGAGGCAGGGAGGCAGACAGAGGGAGGGACACGTCACTGAAATTTCAGCTGGGAGGAAGGAATGGAGAAAACACTTCTGCAGACCCTGGGTGTGGAACAGTGAAGGGATCCGTGGCTTAGGGTCAAGAGGCCTGATTTGAGTCCCAGCTTTGCCACCTAGTAGCATGGAGATGATTTCTCAGCTGTGAGATGGTAAAAATGATCATTTCTAACTCACCTAATAGCTGTGAGGCCAAAATGAGAGATTGAGCTCTAAAATGCTGCATACATTGGAGATACTGTTGTATGTTTTGTGTAAGAGCACGTGAGCAGATCCCTAAGCCCAGTGTGGGGTGGGTGGAGGCGGGGCGTGTGAATGTTATCCCTCCTTCCAGAGTCAGGCCACCCACCGCCAGCCTTCTCTGCCCAGGACCTTATTCTCTCACCCACAGATCTGATGTGGTGGTTCTGTGCTTCTCCATCGCCAACCCCAATTCCCTCCACCATGTCAAGACCATGTGGTACCCAGAAATCAAGCACTTCTGTCCCCGAGCACCTGTCATCCTGGTGGGCTGCCAGCTGGACCTGCGCTACGCCGACCTGGAGGCTGTCAACAGGGCCAGACGACCCTTGGCTAGGTAGGAGGTGCTGGCGCCCGGGGAGAGGCAGGGAGGCAGACAGAGGGAAGGACATATCACTGTGGCCTGGCCCCATGCAACCCCGAGAGAACCCCATCAAGCCTCATCTCCCTCCATTTGGAGCATGCTCTCATTAGAAGCCAACAAGCATGCTCATTCATTCATTCACATACCTAGTGCACACCTACTTTGTGGGTAGTCCTGTGCTAAACACCATGAGGAAAGACAGAGAGGGGAAGGTGGTATTTGCATGAAAAGGACAACTTTTCTTTTCATATTCTTGAAAAGTAATATGATCCAGGCGTGGTGGCTCAAGCCTATAATCCCAGCACTTTGGGAGACTGAGCCGAGAGGATTGCCTGAGTTCAGGGGTGCGAGAGCAGCCTGAGCAACACGGTGAGGCCTCTTATCTACAGTAAATAAAAACATTAGCCGGGTGTGGTGGCACATGCCTGTGGTCCCAGCTTGGAAGGCTGAGGCGGAAGGATCACCTGAGCCCAGCAGGTCTAGGCTGCGGTGACCGTGAGTGTGCCACTGCACCCTAGCCTATGCGACCGAGTGAGACTTCAACTCTAAAAAAAAAAAAAGTAATATGCAAACACTATGCAAAGCATTGGGTACTAATTGCCAGAGAGGTAGTGCTGTCACTGAGTGAACTGGAGAGGTCACTGGGGCCTGGCGTAGATAGGGAGGCTTCCTGGAAGACAAGAGGGTTGGGGTTGGCCTTGAAGGAGCTTGATAGGATTTGGCCAGACCGAGGAGAAAGAGAAGGATAGGAGTGGGGGTGGGGCTGGGGATGCAGCTTCTAAGCAGAGTCTCTCCAGCCTATGGAAGGACACAAGCTTGGTGTCCCTTCTTGAACTCCCTAGGCCCATCAAACCCAACGAGATCCTTCCCCCAGAGAAGGGTCGGGAGGTGGCCAAGGAGCTGGGCATCCCCTACTACGAGACCAGCGTGGTGGCCCAGTTTGGCATCAAGGACGTCTTTGACAACGCCATCCGGGCCGCGCTCATCTCCCGCCGCCACCTCCAGTTCTGGAAGTCCCACCTCCGCAACGTGCAGCGACCTCTGCTGCAGGCACCCTTCCTGCCCCCCAAGCCGCCACCCCCCATCATCGTGGTGCCTGACCCCCCCTCCAGCAGCGAGGAGTGCCCCGCCCACCTCCTGGAGGACCCGCTCTGCGCGGACGTCATCCTGGTGCTGCAGGAGCGGGTGCGCATCTTCGCCCACAAGATCTACCTCTCCACCTCCTCCTCCAAGTTCTACGACCTGTTCCTCATGGACCTGAGTGAGGGGGAGCTGGGGGGCCCCTCAGGGCCAGGGGGCGCCCGCCCAGAGGACCACCAGGGCCACTCCGATCAACATTACCACCATCACCACCACCACCACGGGCGGGACTTCCTGCTTCGAGCAGCCAGCTTCGATGTATGTGAAAGCGTGGACGACGCCGGTGGCTCTGGGCCTGCCGGCCTCCGAGCCTCAACCAGTGACGGGATCTTACGGGGCAATGGAACAGGGTACCTGCCAGGCAGGGGCCGTGTGCTCTCTTCCTGGAGCCGAGCTTTTGTGAGCATCCAGGAAGAGATGGCAGAAGATCCTCTGACCTATAAATCTCGGCTGATGGTGGTGGTGAAGATGGACAGCTCCATCCAGCCAGGGCCCTTCCGGGCTGTTCTCAAGTACCTGTACACGGGGGAGCTGGACGAGAATGAGCGGGACCTCATGCACATCGCACACATTGCTGAGCTGCTTGAAGTCTTTGACCTGCGCATGATGGTGGCCAACATTCTCAATAACGAGGCCTTCATGAACCAGGAGATCACCAAGGCCTTCCACGTCCGCCGGACCAACCGGGTTAAGGAGTGCTTGGCAAAAGGCACCTTCTCAGGTACGGAACGAGCTTAGAAGGCAGGGGAGTTCTGGGTTGGTTCCATGAAAATTCTGAGTCTGTCTCAGCTCCTGATGTCCTGGAGATAAGGCTGCCCTGTTCTTCCTGGGGTAGGAGCTTGGTTGTTTCGTACTCTGCGTCTTGTGGCTTCAGAAGGAAGCTGTCTTGTCAGGGCTCAGTGACTACTCTTGGAACTGGTTATCTCACCTTCTTTCGCTGTGTCCTCTCCTGTGATGCCTCTTCTCCTTCTGGACAGATGTGACCTTCATCCTGGATGATGGCACCATCAGCGCCCACAAGCCCCTGTTGATTTCCAGCTGTGACTGGATGGCTGCCATGTTTGGGGGGCCGTTTGTGGAGAGTTCCACCCGGGAGGTAAGGCCAAGGACAGAAAGGGGAGGGAGGAGAGAGACATGTGTACCCTTTGCATCTGAGGCACCCACTATCTAATGGTACTTTCTTCAATATTGACCATATGCTGACCACAGAGTGATGGGACCAAGAGAATTGCATGAGAAGGTTCCTAGAGCCAAGGATTTTACAATATGCCAGGAAAGGGAATTATAGCAACATCTTGAGTTTAGAAAACACTTTTAGTGCATTATCTCATTGAATTCACACATGACTCTTACACATAGTGTTGCATATATATCCATGATATACCCAGGAAAGGGAGGCCCTGAGAAGTTAAGTGACTTGTACAAAGTTGTATAAGTAGAAAGTAGAGGTTAGTACTTGAACCCAAGATTTCAATTCCGTGGCTGTTTACATGATACCTTTGCTGCCCCTATGACACACATTAGAAAAAATTCAGTGTGTGTTCCAGGCTGAATTCATCACGGCTTCAGAAGAAAAATTTTATTGTTATTGTAGTATGGTGAGGCCAACAGATCAGTAGATGCCTACCATTGAAAAGATTGTAGCTGGGTGCAGTGGCTCACGCCTGTAACCCCAGTACTTTGGGAGGCTGGGAGGATTGCCTGAGCCCAGGGGTTCAAGACCAGCCTGGGCAACTTGGCGAGACCTCATCTCTACAATTAGTGAAAAGATAGATTGCTACTCACAGGTCCCCAGAAGAGGGGCATGCACCCCACCAGGATGGGGCCACATGGGAAGCACCAGAGTGGGACGGAAAGCACAAGGTTTCTGTGGACAGGAATAGGTGAAGCAGGGTGAGCAGGTTTAGGATTATCTGATTTGAACAATTTCAGTGGGCTTTCAGGGTAACAGCTGTCCCTAATTGTCTGGTACCTGGCTCTGAGGTGATAGGGCAAGGAGTATGAGCACCTATGGAGGAACTGGTGGGGTGTGGGCTCTGGATGGGTTGGTTTGCACATGAAAGGCATGCTTGCAGGCAACTCCTTGACTGTCTCTGGGTGGCCCTGGAAGGCCCAGCAAGGCTCCAGATGTCAAAGCATCAAAATGCAGAAAATCAAAGTTATGCTTCATGTGATCTCCTTTCCCTCAACTCACTTGTTCCCTCCTCAATACTTTGTTAGACATCAAGACTGGAAACTTAGAGTTGGAAGGGACCGACTGATTGTCCTTAGAAATATTCTTTTGGCCGTTTGCAGTGGCTCAGGCCCAATGGGCTGTCTCACACTAGCACTTTGGGGGCAGGAGGGAGGGCGAGGCAGGAGAATTGCTTGAGTCCAGGACTTGGAAATCAGCCTGGGCAACATAGCGAGACTTTATAGCTACCAAGAAAAAAAAAATAAATTAAAAAATTAGCTGAGTGTGGTGGCACATGCCTGTAGTTCCAGCTACTTGGAAGGCTGAGATGGAAGGATTGCCTGAGCCCAGGGGGTTGAGACTGCAGTGAGCCAGGATTGTGCCACTGAACTCCAGCCTGGGCAACATAATGAGACTGACTAAGAAAGAAAAAGAAAGAAAGAGAGAGAGAGAGTGAAGAGAAAAGAGAAAGATCCTTTAGTTCCTTCTCCCTTTTCTATTCTCCTAGCCAAGCAGAGGAATCCAGGCAGTGCCCCTCGATGCTCTCCATCTTCTCTGAACCTTAATCGCCTGTCACTCAGCCTTGTAGTTAGCGAGGTTCTACTTTGTGCAAATGCTTAGTTCTGAGTGTCCACATGCAGTTTTCCTACTGTTCTGTCATTGCTTCTGAGCACAGGGACTAGGTCTTTTCCTCCTGCCAAGAATCCCCCTCAGCACTGGTCTCACCCGATACTTGAATGACAAGAATAATGTTGCACTACATCCTGTGTTGTGGAATGTGAGTTTCATAAGATTTCTGGGGAGGAAGTACTTCTGCAAGACTAGCGGAAGGGTTGAGATCTGAGTTGGTCTCTGAAGTGGGAGTAGGATTTGGATATATAAAATGTGAGACTAGGAACACTCGGAAGCCCCAGGGGGCCTGCCAGCCCTGGGCACTTCTCAGTACTGCAGATGCCAGCTTTAAAGCTCTAGCCGATTCCCAGCGCAACCTGGAGAGACTTGCGCCTGATGAGAAAGCAGTTTTTGTTGCAGCGCTACTCTGAAGAGATCCCAGAGGCCCAAAGCAGCAGCTTTGAGCAGCCAGAGAGAAGCCAGCTGGTGTTGGCTTTGCTCATTCTGTATCCCACTTATCACGCTCCCTGCAGGGACAGGAGGGGCCAGGTTGTAGGCTGAGGTGACCAAAAAGACTCTTGCAAGCACCTTTTAAGCTAGAGCGGCTTCCAAAGGATACCAGTGAGTACCCTGGTCTCTTAAAAGATATTAGGAGCCAGGCTCGGTGGCTCAGCCTGTAATCCCACGCCTTTGGGAGGCTGAGGTGAGAGGATTGCTTGAGCCTGCGGGTTCGAGACCCGCCTGGGCAGCGAGACCTCATCTCTACAATAAATCAAAAAATCAGCCGGGTGTGGTAGCACATACCTGTAATTCTGGCTACTCTGAAGGCTGAGGCGGAAGGATCGCCGGAGCCCAGCAGGTCGAGGCTGCGGTGACTGGGAGCGGCCACTGCACTCCAGTCTGGGCGACAGAGTGAGACTCCAACTCAAATAATAAAAAAAAAAAGATATTAGGGCCAGACGCGGTGGCTCAAGCCTATAATCCCAGCACTTTGAGAGGCCTAGGCGAGAGGATTGCCTGAGCCCTTGGGTTCGAGACCAGCCTGGGCAACATGGTGAGACCTTGTCTCTACAATAAATCAAAAAATTAGCTGGGTATGGTAGCGCATGCCTGTAGTTCCGGCTACTGGGAAGGCTGAGGCAGAACGATCGCTTGAGCCCAGCAGGTCGAGGTTGCAGTGGCCAGGAGCATGCCACTGTATTCCAGACTGGACAGAGTGCAACTTCAACTCAAAAAAAAAAAAAAAAATTAAAAGCCAGGCAAAATCATAGCTACTCACTTGGGAGGCTGAGGCAGGAGGATCACTTAAAGCTAGGAGTTCAAGACCAGCCTGGGCAACAGAGTGAGACCCCATTTCTAAAAGAATAAATAAAATAAATAAAAGATATCAGGGCCCTGTTCACGGATGCTGTCAGCAAACCAGGACTCAGCTCAGATTATTGCTCTGGGGGCCAGGCTCTGAGGGTTTTCTCAACAGATAGAGGTACAGCACAGGGAAGGGTGCCTGTCTGGGGAGACCAGCTGTGTGGGCCAGGCCTTTTCAGTTTCTCGGGGCTGAGTTCCTTCTTTCCTGAGCTGCTCATTCCTTCCCGCCCCAGGTGGTGTTTCCTTATACAAGCAAGAGCTGCATGAGGGCAGTGCTGGAATACCTCTACACGGGCATGTTCACCTCCAGCCCCGACCTGGACGACATGAAGCTTATCATCCTGGCCAACCGCCTCTGCCTGCCGCACCTGGTTGCCCTCACAGGTATCTAACCGGAGAGCTCAGGAACCTCCCTGGGTGAGAGATCAGGGAGCCCCCGAGGAGTGATTATATGTTCTCTCACCTCTCTCCTCCTGGGGGACAGGTGGAAGCACCAAGGAAATAAGGCTGTGATGTGTACAGAGTTCTGGATGAATATTTAGACGTGAAGCGGTGTGTGTGAGTGGGATCACCCAAGAAGCTCTCTTCAAAGGCTATTTTGGCTCAAGAAAGTGGCCTCCAGTCAATGTCAGCTCTTTACATTCTTTGCTTGGCTTTATTTAGGCACACTTGAGTCAAAAAAGAATAGAACACAGTTCCACATGTCTGCCCTATGGTTTTTCTCCACCTCTTCTTCCTTCCCTTTTCTTTTTTCCTTCTTTTTCTTTCTTTCTTTTTTTTTTTTGAGTTGGAGTCTCACTCTGTCGCCCAGGCTGGAGTGCAGTGGCACACTCATGGCCACCCTGGCGTCGACCTGCTGGGCTCCGGCGATCCTTCCACCTCAGCCTTCCAAGTAGCTGGAACTACAGGCATGTGCTACCACGTCTGGCTCAGTTTTTGATTTATTGTAGAGATGATATCTTGCCAAGTTGCCCATGCTGTTCTCAAACCCGTGAGGCAATCCCCTCACCTCGGCCTCCCAAAGTGCTGGGATTACAGGCTTGAGCCACCATGCGTGATCTTCCTTCATTTTCTCTCTCTCTCTCTCTCTCTCTCTCTCTTCTTTTTGAGTTGGAGTCTCACTCTGTTGTCCAGGCTGAAGTGCCATGACACACTTATGGTCACCGCAGCCTCTGCCTGCTGGGCTCAGGTGATCCTTCCTCCTCAGCTTTCCAAGTAGCTGGAACCACAGGCCTGCACCACCATGCCTGGCTAATTTTTTTGATTTATTGTAGAGATGAGGTCTCACCATGTTGCTCAGGCTGATCAAGAAGACCCGAGCTCAGACAGTCCTCTCACCTCTGCCTCCCAAAGTGCTGGGATTGCAGGCATGAGCCACCTTGCCTAGCCCTTCTTTTCCTCTTCTTCCTCTACTTTTGACTTTGCCTTCTTTTCCTTCTTCTAGAAACAAAAAACATTGACCTGCCGCTCCTAATTCCCTGAAAGGGTGGTGAGCACTGGAACTCAGCGTTTAGTGGGGATCAATCCCAGGGGTCCTCTGGGGTGGAGAAGAACTGAGGCAACGGGAAGATCAAGCACCAGGCAGTCTGGGCCTAAGGGCTTGGGCAAGAGAAATGGTGCTTGGGGGGTGAAGGGAGTCTGCTGCCAGAGACCCAGGCAGACAGATGACTCCCGTTCTGTGGAGTTGGCATCTGTGTTGGTGTTGATGTTGGCTCTGGCCCAGTGCTGGTATTGATGGCGACGTTATTATTCTTAAGCAGGTCGTGGAGCAGAGAGCAGGTCCTTAGATATTGAGCTGGGGTTCAGAGAAGGACCCGGTGTCAGAGCTGCTGCAGCCCTGGGCAGATGATCAAGAGTAGGGATCAGATATGAGGGAAAACAGCAGTCCTGTGATGAGAAGTGAATTACAGTGTGGGGCTTGGTTACAGGAAGAAGGCAGAAATCATTGATCGGAACCAGAATATTAAGACCTGAGTTTGCAGGGGGAGTCTAGGGACCCTGACTGGGAGCAAAAAGACCTTCCTGGCAAGTGTCTTTTAAAGATCATAGCTATAGCAGTAGGTCATCTTTTGTTGTCCTTGAAAAATAGTGTAGTTTTCTCAGAGCACATACAACTTCACTTTTTTTTTTTTTGAGTAGGAGTCTCATCCTGTGGCCCAGGCTAGAGGACGGTGGCATGCTCATAGCCACTACAGCCTGGGAGCAAAAAGAACTTCCTGGCAAGTGTCTTTTAAAGATCATAGCTACAGCAGTAGGTCATCTTTTGTTGTTCTTGAAAAATAGTGTAGTTTTCTCAGAGCACATACAACTTCACTTTTTTTTTTTGAGTAGGAGTCTCATCCTGTTGCCCAGGCTAGAGGACAGTGGCATGCTCATAGCCACTGCAGCCACAATCTGCTGGGCTCAGGCAATTTTTCCGCCTCAGCCTTCTAAGGAGCTGGAACTACAGGTGCATGCCACCACGCCTGGCTAATTTTTTCATTTATTGTAGAGACGAGGTCTCATCAAGTTGCCCAGGCTGGTCTTGAACCCCTGGACTCAGGTAACCCTCTCTCCTCAGCCTCCCAAAGTGCTGGGATTATAGACTTGAGCTACCATGCCTGACCTAACTTCACATATTTAAATGGAATAATTCCACTGTTGCTTTTTTGTTTTGTTTTGTTTTTTAAGTTGGAGTCTCACTCTCTCATCCAGGCTGGAGTGCAGTGGCATGCTTGCAGCCACTGCAACCTTAACCTGCTGGGCTCAGGTGATCCTTCCACCTCAGTTTTCCAAGTAGCTGGAACTATAGTCACACGCCACCATGCCTGGCTAATTTTTTGATTTATTGTAGATACGAGGTCTCACCAAGTTGCCCAGGCTGGTCTCAAACCCCTGGACTCAGGCAGTCCTCTCACCTTGGCCTCTCAAAGTGCTGGGATTACAGGCGTGAGCTACTGCTTTTGGCCTAACTTTACTTTTTTTTTTTTTTTTTAATTGGAGTCTCACTCTGTCGCCCAGACTGGAGTGCAGTGGCCGCTCCCGGCCACCGCAGCCTCAACCTGCTGTGCCCTGGCGATCCTTCCGCCTCAGCCTTCCGAGTAACTGGAACTACAGGCATGCGCTACCACACCCGGCTAATTTTTGATTTATTGTAGAGACGAGGTCTCGCCAAGTTGCCCAGGTGGGTCTGGAACCCGCAGGCTCAGGCAATTCACTCACCTCGGCCTCCCAAAGCACGGGATTACAGGCTGAGCCACCGAGCCTGGCCATAACTTTATATTTTTAAACGGAATAATTCCACTGTTAAAAGACTATCTCCAGGCTGGGCAAGATGACTTATGCCTGTAGTCCCAGCCCTTTGGGAGGTGGAGGCAAGAGGATTGCTTGAGCCCAGGGGTTTGAGACTAGCCAGAGCAATTTGTTGAGACCTCGTTTTTACAATAAATAAAAAAATAAGCCGGGTGTGGTAGTGCACGTCTGTGGTGCCAGCTACTTGGAAGGCTGAGGCAGAGGGATCACCTGAGCCTAGCAAATCGAGGCTGCAGTGGGTGTGAGTGTGCCACTGCATTCCAGCCTAGGTGACAGAGTGAGGCTCTGAATCAAAAAAACAAAACAAAATAAAACACCGTCTCCAAAGAAATGACACAAAGGGGGAAAAATGCGTGAAAGTATTTCTAGAAGTTCATTTTCTCATTGCAGGTAGTTGGAAGCAAATCACAGAGGTACCATTGGTTAAATACACACAGACAATTTTCAGGTGGTAGTCGTTAAAAACGTTGAACTGTACTGCTGCACAGAAAGGCATAGAAAATTATGTTGAATAACTTTTCTCATGAAGTGGTCCATATACACTAGAAAACATACATAAAAATGTATGTATCTATCTTATTAAGGATCAGTGTAAGGTGCCAAGTTTTATGTAATTGGTGATGCTTTGAGTTCTATGAGATGTACTTCCCATGAAACTTAATTCAAACTTAAAACTTTATTATTGTTAAATAGAACACAAATACCTAAAAGTGTAGAGAACATATGTTTAAGAAATTCATTGAAATGGATTATTATTATTTTTTTTTTTAAGAGCTAGGGGCTTGTTCTGTCATCCAGGCTGGAGTACAGTGGTGTGATCATAGCTCACTGCAGCTTCGAACTCCTGGGCTCAAGTGATCCTCCTACCTCAGCCTCCTGAGCAGCTGGCAATATAGATGTGTACCACTACACCTAACTAATTTTTTTGTGTGTGTGAAAAAGCAGGATTTATTGAGAGGACAGAAAAGCACCCACAGTGGGAGGGGACCCGAAGGGGTTGCCCCTCAGCTATTTAAAAAAAAATTTGTGTATAGAGATGAGGTCTCTCTATGTTGCCCAACCTGGTCTTGAACTCCTGGCCTCAAATGGTCCTCCTGCCTCAGCCTTCCAGAGTGCTGGGATTATAGATGTGGCCCACCACACCTGGTCTAGTTGAATGAATTATTATAAAGCAAAACACCTTTCTAATGGTAACCCATGTCAGGAGCTAGAACCTTATGGGCCATCAGAAGTCCTCTCCCTTCTCCCTAGAAGGAACCATGCTGCCCAGTACTCCTTTTTACTTTTTGTGGACTTACTTCCTTACTTTCCTTTGGAGTTTTATCATCTAAATGTGTATCCTTAAGCACAATAGCATGGTTTTGTTTTTTTATGTCTTTTCCACTTCTTTTCATCTATGGGTACCTTTTCTATTAAAAAACGTTTTTCCAGCCGGGCTCAGTGGCTCAGTCTGTAATCCTGCGCCTTTGGGAGGCTGAAGTGAGTGAATTGCCTGAGCCCATGGGTTCGAGATCCGCCTGGGAAACTTGGTGAGACCTCATCTCTACAATAAATAAAAAAAAATTAGCCGGGCACGGTAGCGCGCGCCTGTAGTTCCAGCCACTTGGAAGGCTGAGGCGGAAGGATCGCCGGAGCCCAGCAGGTCGAGACTGTGGTGGCCAGAAGCAGCTACTGCATTCCAGTCTGGGTGACAGAGTGAGACTCCAACTCAAAAAAAAAAAATAAAATAAAATAAATAAATAAATAAATAAATAAATAAATAAATAATGTTTTTCCTTGCAATTGTATATTGAAAAAAATCCAAACACTCTTTTATTCCTGTGGAGTTTTTTCTATGATCTAGATTTCTGCTGATTGCATTTCTATAGTGTAATTTAAAATATTCTTCTGCCTGCTGTATTTCCTATAAACTGGTAGTTGACTCTGGAGGTTAGATCAGATGCACATTCCATTTTCTTTTGATCAGATGCACATTCCATTTTCTTTAGGTGGTTTTTTCCTTAAGAGGTATAGATCGTTTGCTTTGTCTCTCTTTTGCAAAGCCATTGAGTATCATTTCCTGGATCCATCAACTTGTTAGATATTGCAGAATGGTAATATTCCAATTCAATCATTCCTTCTTCCTGTATCTGTTAGAATACTTCAAAAAAGAGAGAAGCTTCCCCTCACCTACTTATTGGTTACAGTGGTACAGTTCATCTAAAAAAGGCAGGTGAATGCTTGATTTCTTTCTTTTTTTAACTGAGTTGAGTCTCACTCTGCTGCCCAGGCTGAAGTGCAGTGGCATACTCATGGCCACTGCAGCCTCGATCTGCTGGGCTCAGACGATCTTTCCTCCTCAGCCTTCCAAGTAGCTGAAACTACAGATACGTGCTACCATGCCCGGTTAATTTTTTGATTTATTGTAGAGAAGAGGTCTCACCAAGTTGCCCAGGCTAGTCTCGAAACCCTGGACTCAGGCAATCCTCTCATCTCAGCCTCCCAAAGTGCTGGGATTACAGACTTAAGCCACCGCGCCTCACCTGATACTTTCTTTTATTTACCACTTTGCAAGATAAATTTCTCTCCTATCACCCTTTCACGGTGACCATTTAGATCTTTTCAAAGGATTATTATGAACTCTTAGATGTGAACATACTTGAATGGTTCCAATTAATTGCAATTATCAGCTGGGCTCGGTGGCTCAGCCTGTAATCCTACGCCTTGGGAGGCTGAAGTGAGTGGATTGCCTGAGCCCACGGGTTCGAGACCCACCTGGGCAACTTGACGAGACCTCATCTCTATAATAAATAAATTTTAAAAAATTAGCCGGGTGTGGTAGCA